>NW_027603108.1:0-21285 GCF_053455715.1 Rhinoraja longicauda
CCCGAACAAGTCCTTTATGTCCACGCAGTTTCCGGCCCCTTCGACGTAGCGCGCAAGGAAGGTGAGGACATCCACGACGGGCACATGTGGGTTAAACATGTGCACCGTGATCATTCGTTCCCTCTGGGTGGGGAGGGTGAAGAGCGGCTGCACCTTCAGGAGCGACAGCGGAGCTTCATCCCCCTTCTCACGGAAGTCCTGCAGCAACTTCTGCCATCCCGCCGGGTTCTGGAAGGTAACGTCGAAGTATCCGTTACCTGGGAAGTCCTGGAGGCAGAAGATGTCCCCGGCCTTGAATCCACAGGCCTCCAGCAGCACCTTCTTGATGAAGAGATCCCTTGAGAAAGGGTTCCCCTCCTTGAGGTCCTTCACCGATACTCGCAGGGTGTTCCGGATACCCTGCCCTCCAGCTCCACTTGCTGCTGCCATCCCACCTGGATAAGGGTGTTAGGTTGGTTACCCAACCAGCATGGATCCACCCCTAAACCAGACACGTGCTCCTGAACTCCGCTCCTCGTCGATGATCCAATGCAAATACTGCTCTTGTACTGTTCTTATAAGAACATTAGATTGTGCCAGAACAGATACTATACTTGATCTTAGCCAAAAGGCAGAGAAGAGGTGTACGCCCACGCCTAGCCACCTCACACCTGTAGAAATCTATCTATCTATCTATCTATCTATCTATCTATCTATCTATCTATCTATCTATCTATCTATCTATCTATCTATCTATCTATCTATCTATCTATCTATCTATCTATCTATCTATCTATCTATCTATCTATCTATCTATCTATCTATCTATCTATCTATCTATCTATCTATCTATCTATCTATCTATCTATCTATCTATCTATCTATCTATCTATCTATCTATCTATCTATCTATCTATCTATCTATCTATCTATCTATCTATCTATCTATCTATCTATCTATCTATCTATCTATCTATCTATCTATCTATCTATCTATCTATCTATCTATCTATCTATCTATCTATCTATCTATCTATCTATCTATCTATCTATCTATCTATCTATCTATCTATCTATCTATCTATCTATCTATCTATCTATCTATCTATCTATCTATCTATCTATCTATCTATCTATCTATCTATCTATCTATCTATCTATCTATCTATCTATCTATCTATCTATCTATCTATCTATCTATCTATCTATCTATCTATCTATCTATCTATCTATCTATCTATCTATCTATCTATCTATCTATCTATCTATCTATCTATCTATCTATCTATCTATCTATCTATCTATCTATCTATCTATCTATCTATCTATCTATCTATCTATCTATCTATCTATCTATCTATCTATCTATCTATCTATCTATCTATCTATCTATCTATCTATCTATCTATCTATCTATCTATCTATCTATCTATCTATCTATCTATCTATCTATCTATCTATCTATCTATCTATCTATCTATCTATCTATCTATCTATCTATCTATCTATCTATCTATCTATCTATCTATCTATCTATCTATCTATCTATCTATCTATCTATCTATCTATCTATCTATCTATCTATCTATCTATCTATCTATCTATCTATCTATCTATCTATCTATCTATCTATCTATCTATCTATCTATCTATCTATCTATCTATCTATCTATCTATCTATCTATCTATCTATCTATCTATCTATCTATCTATCTATCTATCTATCTATCTATCTATCTATCTATCTATCTATCTATCTATCTATCTATCTATCTATCTATCTATCTATCTATCTATCTATCTATCTATCTATCTATCTATCTATCTATCTATCTATCTATCTATCTATCTATCTATCTATCTATCTATCTATCTATCTATCTATCTATCTATCTATCTATCTATCTATCTATCTATCTATCTATCTATCTATCTATCTATCTATCTATCTATCTATCTATCTATCTATCTATCTATCTATCTATCTATCTATCTATCTATCTATCTATCTATCTATCTATCTATCTATCTATCTATCTATCTATCTATCTATCTATCTATCTATCTATCTATCTATCTATCTATCGATCTATCGATCTATCGATCTATCGATCTATCGATCTATCGATCTATCGATCTATCGATCTATCGATCTATCGATCTATCGATCTATCGATCTATCTATCTATCTATCTATCTATCTATCTATCTATCTATCTATCTATCTATCTATCTATCTATCTATCTATCTATCTATCTATCTATCTATCTATCTATCTATCTATCTATCTATCTATCTATCTATCTATCTATCTATCTATCTATCTATCTATCTATCTATCTATCTATCTATTACTACTAAAACTCTGCGTTCGTACATTCCGTATGTATATACCGAAGATTCCGTGTGTATGTACGGAAGATTCCGAAGATTTCTGTCCATAACTTACAAACCCTACTCCTCCCAGACGGTACACCAAAGCGCTATGATTTTTGTACCGCCATATTCACCATTAACATGGGCAACTATTGTAAGTACTTTCGTTCAAATTGAAGCTACCTTTTTAAAGCTAGAGAGATATTAAAGTTTAAATTTCTCATTTCTAACCCTTTTCTTGAAGGGGCTTCAGCGCGTGATGTCACAATGGCCCCCAGTGCACCAATGAGAGATCAGCTCGCGATGGACAAGCAGCTGCTATTGGGTGTTTACTACTTTAAATTTACATAATTTTTTTTCTGACCTTATTTTTCAAGGTCTTCAGCTTGTGACGTCACAATGCTTGTGTGAGATGGTTGCAACATTGTTGCGAAAAGCAACTGCCAGTTTTTAAAAGTTGTGCAAGTCACTTAACATACACAGATCAGCATGGGGCCCCTATTCCCTCCCTCCCCCCTTCCCCCCTCAACCCCTTCCTCGCCACTCCTTCCCACCTCCATCCCCACTCCCTCCCCCCCTCCTCCCCAACTCCCTCCCCACCTCCCTCACCCCTCCTCCCCTAACTCCTCCCTCCCTCCCCCTTCCCTCCCTCCCCTCCTCCCGGTTACAATGGAAACCCTACGAGGACGGGCCAAACGGGGAAAGAGGGGTACTGGGAAAAGGGGAGGTCCCCCTCCCTCCCCCCTTCCCCCATCCCCCCTCCCTCCCCTCTCCCTCCCCCTTCCCCCCCTTCCCCCCCCTTCCCCCCCTCCCCTTCCCCCCCTCCCTCCCCTCCTCCCTCCACACCTCCCTCCTCCCTCCCTCCCCTTCCCTCCCTCCCATCCTCCCAATGCTTGTTTGAGATGGGTGCTACAGTGAGAAGCACTATGTGACCGCGAATGTTTCAAAACAACCACTTAAAGAGCACTTATCTCTTTTTAAAGTATTTTTTTTATTGCAAGTCACTTAACATACACAGATCAGCATTGGGCCCCTATGCTCGTGGGCCACCGGGGCAAGTGTTTCGAAAAAAGCACTGAGAGTGTGTATGGGGGAGAGAGAGAATGGGGGGGGGGTCTGTGAATGGGGACTGGGGACAACAGGGGTCGTTGCGGAGGGGGCTTGGTGGTGGGGGAAAGAGGGGTACTGGGAAAAGGGGAGGTCCCCCTCCCTCCCCCCTTCCCCATCCCATCCCCCCTCCCTCCCCTTTCCCTCCCCCTTCCCCCCTCCCCTTCCCCCTCCCTCCCCTCATCCCTCCACACCTCTCTCCTCCTCCCCTTCAAACCCTCCCTCCCATCCTCCCAATGCTTGTTTGAGATGGGTGCTACATTGTTTCGAAAAGCACCACTAACAGATCACAGTCAGAAGCACTATGTGACCGCGAATGTTTCAAAACAAGCACTTACAAAGCACTTATCTTTTTTTAAAGTATTTTTTTTTATTGCAAGTCACTTAACATACACAGATCAGCATTGGGCCCCTATGCTCGTGGGCCACCGGGGCAAGTGTTTCGAAAAAAGCACTGAGAGTGTGTCTGGGGGAGAGAGAGAATGGGGGGGGTCTGAGAATGGGGACTGGGGAGGGGGCAACAGGGGTCGTTGCGGAGGGGGCTTGGTGGTGGGGGAAAGAGGGGTACTGGGAAAAGGGAGGTCCCACTTCCCCCCTCAACCACTTCCTCGCCCCCTCCTTCCCACCTCCATCCCCACTCCCTCCCCCCCCTCCCTCCCCCCTCAATTCCAACCTCCATCACCACACAGCCCCTAACTCCCCCCCTCCCTCCTTCCCTCCATCCCACACTCCCCCACTCCCTCCCCCCTCCCTCCCCCTTCCATCCCTCTCCCCCTCCTCCCTCCTTCCACCCTCCCTCCCCCCCTCCGGTTACAATGGAAACTCTACGGAGACGGGCCCAACGGGGAAAGAGGGGTACTGGGAAAAGGGGAGATCCCCCTCCCTCCCCTACCCCCTCCCCCCTCCCTCCACCTCCCCCCTACCCCCTCCCTCCCTCCCCTCCCCCTCCCTCCCCTCCCCTCCTCCCTCCACCCCTCCCTCCTCCCTCCCTCCCCTTCCCTCCCTCCCCTCCTCCCGGTTACAATGGAAACCCTACGAGGACGGGCCCAACGGGGAAAGAGGGGTACTGGGAAAAGGGGAGGTCCCCCTCCCTTCCCCCCTCCCCTCCCCTCCCTCCCCCCTTCCCCCCTCCCCTCCCCTCCCCTCCCTCCCCTCCCCCCCTACCCCCTCCCTCCCCTCTCCCTCCCCCCTCCCCTACCCTCCCCCCTCCCCTACCCCTCCCTCCTCCTCCCCCCTAACCCCTCCGTCCCCTCTCCCTCCCCCCTTCCCCACTCCCCTCCCCCCCATCCCTCCCACTCCCCTCCTCCCTCCTTCCCCCTTCCCTACTCCCCACTCCCCTCCCGGTTACAATGGAAACCCTACGAGGACGGGCCCAACGGGGAAAGAGGGGTACTGGGAAAAGGGGAGGTCCCCCTCCCTCCCCCTTCCCCCTCCCCCTCCCTCCCCTCTCCCTCCCCCCTCCTCTACCCTCCCCCCTCCCCTACCCCTCCCTCCCCTACCCCCTCCCTCCCCTCTCCCTCCCCCCTTCCCCCCTCCCCATCCCTCCCCTTCCCTCCTCCCTCCCTCCCCCTTCCCAAACCCCCCACTCCCCTCCCGGTTACAATGGAAAGAGGGGTACTGGGAAAAGGGGAGTTCCCCCATCCTCCCCCCTTCCCCCCTCCCTCCCCCCTCCCTCCATCTCCCCCCTTCCCCCCTTCCCACCTCCCCTCCCCCCTTTCCCTCCCCTCCTCCCTCCACACCTCCCTCCTCCCTCCCTCCCCCCTCCCTCCCCGCCTCCCGGTTACAATGGAAACCCTACGAGGACGGGCACAACGGGGAAAGAGGGGTATTGGGAAAACAGTTGGTCCCCCTCCCCCCTCCACTCCTACCCCCTTCCCTCCCCTCTCCCTCCCCCTTTCCCCCCTCTCCTCCCCCTCCCCTCCCCCCTCCCTCCCCCTCCCCTCCTCCCTCCACTCCTCCCGCCCTCCCCCCTCCCTCCCCGCCTCCCGGTTACAATGGAAACCCTACAAGGACGGGCACAACGGGGAAAGAGGGGTACTGGGAAAAGGGGAGGTCCTCCTCCCTCCCCCCCTTCCCTCTCCCCTTCCCCTCCCCCTTGCCCCCTCCCCTCCCTCCCTCCCCCCTCCCTCCCCCCTACCCCCTCCCTCCCCTCTCCCTCCCCCCTCCCCTCCCCCCTCCCATCCCACAACGGGTAAAGAGGGGTATTGGGAAAACAGGTGGTCCCCCTCCCCCCTCCCTCCCCCCTCCCTCCCCGCCTCCCGGTTACAATGGAAACCCTACGAGGACGGGCCCAACGGGCCCACTTGGTCTAGTCTATCTATCTATCTATCTATCTATCTATCTATCTATATATCTATATCTATCTATCTATCTATCTATCTATCTATCTATCTATCTATCTATCTATCTATCTATCTATCTATCTATCTATCTATCTATCTATCTATCTATCTATCTATCTATCTATCTATCTATCTATCTATCTATCTATCTATCTATCTATCTATCTATCTATCTATCTATCTATCTATCTATCTATCTATCTATCTATCTATCTATCTATCTATCTATCTATCTATCTATCTATCTATCTATCTATCTATCTATCTATCTATCTATCTATCTATCTATCTATCTATCTATCTATCTATCTATCTATCTATCTATCTATCTATATCTATCTATCTATCTATCTATCTATCTATCTATCTATCTATCTATCTATCTATCTATCTATCTATCTATCTATCTATCTATCTATCTATCTATCTATCTATCTATCTATCTATCTATCTATCTATCTATCTATCTATCTATCTATCTATCTATCTATCTATCTATCTATCTATCTATCTATCTATCTATCTATCTATCTATCTATCTATCTATCTATCTATCTATCTATCTATCTATCTATCTATCTATCTATCTATCTATCTATCTATCTATCTATCTATCTATCTATCTATCTATCTATCTATCTATCTATCTATCTATCTATCTATCTATCTATCTATCTATCTATCTATCTATCTATCTATCTATCTATCTATCTATCTATCTATCTATCTATCTATCTATCTATCTATCTATCTATCTATCTATCTATCTATCTATCTATCTATCTATCTATCTATCTATCTATCTATCTATCTATCTATCTATCTATCTATCTATCTATCTATCTATCTATCTATCTATCTATCTATCTATCTATCTATCTATCTATCTATCTATCTATCTATCTATCTATCTATCTATCTATCTATCTATCTATCTATCTATCTATCTATCTATCTATCTATCTATCTATCTATCTATCTATCTATCTATCTATCTATCTATCTATCTATCTATCTATCTATCTATCTATCTATCTATCTATCTATCTATCTATCTATCTATCTATCTATCTATCTATCTATCTATCTATCTATCTATCTATCTATCTATCTATCTATCTATCTATCTATCTATCTATCTATCTATCTATCTATCTATCTATCTATCTATCTATCTATCTATCTATCTATCTATCTATCTATCTATCTATCTATCTATCTATCTATCTATCTATCTATCTATCTATCTATCTATCTATCTATCTATCTATCTATCTATCTATCTATCTATCTATCTATCTATCTATCTATCTATCTATCTATCTATCTATCTATCTATCTATCTATCTATCTATCTATCTATCTATCTATCTATCTATCTATCTATCTATCTATCTATCTATCTATCTATCTATCTATCTATCTATCTATCTATCTATCTATCTATCTATCTATCTATCTATCTATCTATCTATCTATCTATCTATCTATCTATCTATCTATCTATCTATCTATCTATCTATCTATCTATCTATCTATCTATCTATCTATCTATCTATCTATCTATCTATCTATCTATCTATCTATCTATCTATCTATCTATCTATCTATCTATCTATCTATCTATCTATCTATCTATCTATCTATCTATCTATCTATCTATCTATCTATCTATCTATCTATCTATCTATCTATCTATCTATCTATCTATCTATCTATCTATCTATCTATCTATCTATCTATCTATCTATCTATCTATCTATCTATCTATCTATCTATCTATCTATCTATCTATCTATCTATCTATCTATCTATCTATCTATCTATCTATCTATCTATCTATCTATCTATCTATCTATCTATCTATCTATCTATCTATCTATCTATCTATCTATCTATCTATCTATCTATCTATCTATCTATCTATCTATCTATCTATCTATCTATCTATCTATCTATCTATCTATCTATCTATCTATCTATCTATCTATCTATCTATCTATCTATCTATCTATCTATCTATCTATCTATCTATCTATCTATCTATCTATCTATCTATCTATCTATCTATCTATCTATCTATCTATCTATCTATCTATCTATCTATCTATCTATCTATCTATCTATCTATCTATCTATCTATCTATCTATCTATCTATCTATCTATCTATCTATCTATCTATCTATCTATCTATCTATCTATCTATCTATCTATCTATCTATCTATCTATCTATCTATCTATCTATCTATCTATCTATCTATCTATCTATCTATCTATCTATCTATCTATCTATCTATCTATCTATCTATCTATCTATCTATCTATCTATCTATCTATCTATCTATCTATCTATCTATCTATCTATCTATCTATCTATCTATCTATCTATCTATCTATCTATCTATCTATCTATCTATCTATCTATCTATCTATCTATCTATCTATCTATCTATCTATCTATCTATCTATCTATCTATCTATCTATCTATCTATCTATCTATCTATCTATCTATCTATCTATCTATCTATCTATCTATCTATCTATCTATCTATCTATCTATCTATCTATCTATCTATCTATCTATCTATCTATCTATCTATCTATCTATCTATCTATCTATCTATCTATCTATCTATCTATCTATCTATCTATCTATCTATCTATCTATCTATCTATCTATCTATCTATCTATCTATCTATCTATCTATCTATCTATCTATCTATCTATCTATCTATCTATCTATCTATCTATCTATCTATCTATCTATCTATCTATCTATCTATCTATCTATCTATCTATCTATCTATCTATCTATCTATCTATCTATCTATCTATTCTATCTATCTATCTATCTATCTATCTATCTATCTATCTATCTATCTATCTATCTATCTATCTATCTATCTATCTATCTATCTATCTATCTATCTATCTATCTATCTATCTATCTATCTATCTATCTATCTATCTATCTATCTATCTATCTATCTATCTATCTATCTATCTATCTATCTATCTATCTATCTATCTATCTATCTATCTATCTATCTATCTATCTATCTATCTATCTATCTATCTATCTATCTATCTATCTATCTATCTATCTATCTATCTATCTATCTATCTATCTATCTATCTATCTATCTATCTATCTATCTATCTATCTATCTATCTATCTATCTATCTATCTATCTATCTATCTATCTATCTATCTATCTATCTATCTATCTATCTATCTATCTATCTATCTATCTATCTATCTATCTATCTATCTATCTATCTATCTATCTATCTATCTATCTATCTATCTATCTATCTATCTATCTATCTATCTATCTATCTATCTATCTATCTATCTATCTATCTATCTATCTATCTATCTATCTATCTATCTATCTATCTATCTATCTATCTATCTATCTATCTATCTATCTATCTATCTATCTATCTATCTATCTATCTATCTATCTATCTATCTATCTATCTATCTATCTATCTATCTATCTATCTATCTATCTATCTATCTATCTATCTATCTATCTATCTATCTATCTATCTATCTATCTATCTATCTATCTATCTATCTATCTATCTATCTATCTATCTATCTATCTATCTATCTATCTATCTATCTATCTATCTATCTATCTATCTATCTATCTATCTATCTATCTATCTATCTATCTATCTATCTATCTATCTATCTATCTATCTATCTATCTATCTATCTATCTATCTATCTATCTATCTATCTATCTATCTATCTATCTATCTATCTATCTATCTATCTATCTATCTATCTATCTATCTATCTATCTATCTATCTATCTATCTATCTATCTATCTATCTATCTATCTATCTATCTATCTATCTATCTATCTACTATTAAAACTCAGATGTTGTATCTATATATATATATTCCACTGATGTCGGCTGAATACGGCAATTCCGGCACAACGGTGAACCGTAGCGCCACGATTTTTGTACCGCCTTAATCAGCATGCGGTTCGCTGCTGGAAAATGATATTTTTTAAGTTACAGAGGTTTAAAAGTGCTGCCCCCCCTGATTTATCGAAGTTTTGACAGAAGGGGGGCGCTGCGCTGCGGATTTATTCTTCATTGTGATGTCACAATGCCCCTGTGAGATGAACTCGAGCAGACCCCCCTTCCCCCCCCCCCCGTGGTATTCAGCGTGTGACGTCACAATGCCCCTGTGCCCCTCCCTTCCCCTTCCCCCCTCCCCCTCCCCTACCTCCCCCCTCCCTCCCCCTCCCCCCCTTCCCCTCTCCCTCCCCCCTCCCCCCTTTCCCCCTCCCCCCTTTCCGCCCTCCCCTTCCCCCCTCCCTCCCCTCCTCCCTCCTCCCTCCCTCCCCCTCCCCTACCTCCACCTCCCCCCCTTCCCCTCTCCCTCCCCCCTCCCCCTTCCCCCCTCCCCCCTTTCCCCCCTCCCCCCCTTTCCGCCCTCCCCTTCCCCCCTCCCTCCCCTCCTCCCTCCTCCCTCCCTCCCCTCCCCTACCTCCACCCTCCCTCCCCCTCCCCCCTTCCCCTCTCCCTCCCCCTTCCCCCTCCCCCCTTTCCCCCTCCCCCCTTTCCGCCCTCCCCTTCCCCCCTCCCTCCCCTCCTCCCTCCTCCCTCCCTTCCCCTTCCCTCCCTCCCCTGCTCCCGGTTACAATGGAATCCCTACGAGGACGGGCCCAACGGGGAAAGAGTGGTACTGGGAAAAGGGGAGAGCCCCCTCCCTCCCCCCTTCCCCCTCCCATCCCTCCCCCTTCCCCCCTCCCCCCCTACCCCCCTCCCCTCTCCCCCTCCCTCCCCCCTCCTGCCCCCCCTCCCCCTCACCCCTACCCCCTCACTCCCCCCTCCCCCCTTCCCCCCTCCCCTCCCTCCCCCTCCCCTCCTCCCTCCACACCTCCCTCCTCCCTCCCTCCCCCTTCCCTCCCTCCCCTCCTCCCGGTTACAATGGAAACCCTACGAGGACGGGCCCAACGGGGAAAGAGGGGTACTGGGAAAAGGGGAGGTCCCCCTCCCCCCTCCCCCTCCCTCCCACCCCCTCCCCCCTCCCCTCCCCCCTCCCCTCCCCTCTCCCTCCCCTTCCCCCCACCTCTGCCCCCTTCCTCCCCCCCTCCTCTCCCCCCCTCCTCTCCCCCCCTCCTCTCCCCCCCCCTCTCCTCTCCCCCCCTCTCCTCTCCCCCCCTCTCCTCTCCCCCCCTCTCCTCTCCCCCTCTCCTCTCCCCCCCTCTCCTCTCCCCCCCTCTCCTCTCCCCCTTCCCTCCCCCCTCCCCCTCCCTTCCCCCCTCCCTTTCCCCTCCCTTCCCCCCCTTCCCCCCTCCCTTACACCCTCCCTCCCCCTCTCCTCCCCTCTCCCCCCTCCCTCCCTCCCCACTCTCCTCTCCTCCCTACCTCATCCCTCCCTCCCTCCCTTCCCCGCAGCGCTGACCGCCGGGAAGTGTAGTCGCCGTCGCCTCTCCCGCTTCTGCTCTATAGATAAGATTAATTTCTTTTTCAACAAAGAATGCTGTTTATTTTAAAGTAAAATAGACACCTCTCCTCTCTCCCCCCTCTCCTCTCCTCTCTCCCCCCCCTCTCCTCTCCTCTCCCCCCTCTCCTCTCCCCCCTCTCCCCCTCTCCTCTCCCCCTCCACTCTTTCCTCTCCCCTCTCCTCTCCCCTCCCCCCTCTCCTCTCCCCCTCTCCTCTCCCCCCTCCTCCCCCCCTCCTCCTCTCCCCCTCCTCCTCTCCCCCTCCCTCCTCTCCCCCTCCTCCCTCCCTCCTCCCCCCCTCCCCCCTTCCCCCTCCCCCCCCTCCCCCCCTCCCCCCTCCCCCCTCCCCCCCCTCCCCCCCCTCCCCCACTCCCCCCCTCCTCTCCCCCCCCCTCCTCTCCCCCCCCTCCTCTCCCCCTCCTCCTCTCCCCGAAGCGGAAGTGTAGTCGCCGTCGCCTCTCCCGCTGTTTGATTTCATTTATAACAAAGACATTTATTTAAAATGAGGAATGTGATTTTCATTAAGTTTGATTTTATTTATTTTAAAAAAGCTGCTGCTCTATAGATAAGTTTATTTCCTTTTCAACAAAGAGCGCTGTTTATTTTAAAGTAAAAACGCGGTTTTTTTCATTGGGTTTCACCCTCCCTGTTAGCGCCCGATTGGTTGGGTCTTTACGTGGGGTACAGTGATTGGCTCCACCATCCCTGTTAGCACCCGATTGGCTGGGTCTCTACGTGGGGTGCAGTGATTGGCTCCACCCTCCCTGTTAGCGCCCGATTGGCTGGGTCTCTACGTGGGGTGCAGTGATTGGCTCCAACCTTACACTCGATGTGGGTGGAGCAGTTGATTTGAACTGACACCAACTGCCGTAACCAACAGTCCACCGTGCTGCTGCTGGTTGAGGACAGGCTCCAGCATCGCTCAGGAGGGCAGTTTAATTGAAATACAGAAAGAATATTTATAGATAAGTTTCTTATCATTTCCAACAGAAAAATTACATTTATTTTAAACGGTACGAGATTTCCATTGCATTTAATTTTATTTTAAAAAAAAGATAAAAGACAGAGATTTCATAGATAAGTTTACTTTCTTTTTTAACAAAAGAACATTTATTTCACATAAGTTTAATTTCATTTATAACAAAGACATAAGCTGCTGCTCTATAGATAAGTTTAATTTATTTTTCAACAAAGAATGCTGTTTATTTTAAAGTAAAATAGACCCCTCTCCTCTCTCCCCCCTCTCCTCTCCTCTCTCCCCTCTCCTCTTCCCCCTCTCCTCTTCCCCCTCTCCTCTCCCCCCTCTCCTCTCCCCCCTCTCCCCTCTCCCCTTCCCCCTCTCCTCTCCCTCTCTCCTCTCCCCCTCTCCTCTCACCCCTCTCCTCTCCCCCCTCTCCCCTCCTCTCCCCCCTCTCCCCTCCTCTCCCCCCTCTCCTCTCCCCCCTCTCCCCTCTCCTCTCCCCCCTCTCCTCTCCCCCTCCCCTCTCTCCTCTCCCCTCTCTCCACTCCCCCCTCTCCCCTCCCCCCCTCTCCCCTCCCCCTCTCCTCTCCCCCTCTCCTCTCCCCCCTCTCCTCTCCCCCTCTCCTCTCCCCCTCTCCTCTCCCCCCTCCTCCTCCCCCCCTCCTCCTCTCCCTCCCTCCCCCCCTCCTCTCCCCGAAGCGGAAGTGTAGTCGCCGTCGCCTCTCCCGCTGTTTGATTTCATTTATAACAAAGACATTTATTTAAAATGAGGAATGTGATTTTCATTAAGTTTGATTTTATTTATTTTAAAAAAGCTGCTGCTCTATAGATAAGTTTATTTCCTTTTCAACAAAGAACGCTGTTTATTTTAAAGTAAAAACGCGGTTTTTTTCATTGGGTTTCACCCTCCCTGTTAGCGCCCGATTGGTTGGGTCTTTACGTGGTACCTCCCCTCCTCCCTCCACACCTCCCTCCCTCCCCCTTCCCTCCCTCCCCTCCTCCCGGTTACAATGGAAACCCTACGAGGACGGGCCCAACGGGGAAAGAGGGGTACTGGGAAAAGGGGAGTTCCCCATCCTCCCCCCTTCCCCCATCCCTCCACCTCCCCCTTCCCCCCCTTCCCCCCCTTCCCCCCCTTTCCCCTCCCCTCCCCCCCTTTCCCTCCTCTCCTCCCTCCACACCTCCCTCCTCCCTCCCTCCCCCCTCCCTCCCAGCCTACAGGTTACAATGGAAACCCTACGAGGACGGGCAAAACGGGGAAAGAGGGGTACTGGGAAAACAGGTGGTCCCCCTCCCCCCTCCACACCTACCCCCTTCCCTCCCCTCTCCCTCCCCCTTTCCCCACTCTACTCCACCTCCCCTCCCCCCTCCCTCCCCCTCCCCTCCTCCCTCCACTCCTCCCTCCCTCCCCCCTCCCTCCCAGCCTACAGGTTACAATGGAAACCCTACAAGGACGGGCACAACGGGGAAAGAGGAGTACTGGGAAAAGGGGAGGTTCTCCTCCCTCCCCCCCTTCCCTCCCCCCTTCCCCTTCCCCCCTCCCCTCCCTCCCCTCCCTCCCCTCCCCCTCCCCCCTCCCTCCCCTCTCCCTCCCCCCTCCCCTCCCCCCTCCCATCCCACAACGGGGAAAGAGGGGTACTGGGAAAACAGGTGGTCCCCCTCCCCCCTCCCTCCCCCCTCCCTCCCGCCTCCCGGTTACAATGGAAACCCTACGAGGACGGGCCCAACGGGCCCACTTGGTCTAGTCTATATAATACTAAAACTCTGCGGTCCAACATTCCGTATGTATATACGGAAGATTCCGTATGTATATACGGAAGATTCCGAAGATTTCTGTCCATAACTTACAAACCCTGCTCCTCCCAGACGGTACACCAAAGCGCTACGATTTTTGTACCGCCGTATTCACCATTGACATGGGCAACTATTGTAAGTACTTTCGTTCAAATTGAAGCTACCTTTTTAAAGCTAGAGAGATATTAAAGTTTAAATTTTCATTTCTAACACTTTTCTTGAAGGGTCCAAACCCTACTCCTCCCAGACGGTACACCAAAGCGCTACGATTTTTGTACCGCCGTATTCACCATTAACATGGGCAACTATTGTAAGTACTTTCGTTCAAATTGAAGCTACCTTTTTAAAGCTAGAGAGATATTAAAGTATAAATTTTCATTTCTAACCCTTTTCTTGAAGGGGCTTCAGTGCGTGATGTCACAATGGCACCCGTGCACCAATGAGAGATCAGCTCGGTTTTAAATTTACATCTTCAGCTTGTGACGTCACAATGCTTGTGTGAGATTGTTGCAACATTGTTGCGAAAAACAACTGCCAGTTTTTTAAAGTTGTGCAAGTCACTTAACATACACAGATCAGCATGGGGCCCCTATTCCCTCCCTCCCCCCCTTCCCCCCTCACCCCTTCCTCCCCACTCCTTCCCACCTCCATCCCCACTCCCTCCCCCCCTCCTCCCCAACTCCCTCCCCACCTCCCTCACCCCTCCTCCCCTAACTCCCCCTCCCTCCTTCCCTCCATCCTCCCCCCCCTCCCTCCACCCTTCCATCCCTCTCCCCCTCCCCCCTCCTTCCACCCTCCCTCCCCCCCTTCTGGTTACAAAGGAAACCCTACGGGGACGGGCCCAACGGGGAAAGAGGGGTACTGGGAAAAGGGGAGGTCCCCCTCCCTCCCCTTCCCCCCTCCCCTCCCCCCTCCCCCTCCCCCCTAACCCTCTCCCTCCCCCTCCCCTCCCCCCCTCCCCTCCTCCCTCCACACCTCCTCCTCCCTCCCTCCCCTCCTCCCGGTTACAATGGAAACCCTACGAGGACGGGCCCAACGGGGAAAGAGGGGTACTGGGAAAAGGGGAGGTCCCCCTCCCTCCCCCCTTCCCCCATCCCATCCCCCCTCCCTCCCCTCTCCCTCCCCCCCGTTCCCCCTCCCCTTCCCCCCTCCCTCCACACCTCTCTCCTCCCTCCCTCCCCTTCCCTCCCTCCCATCCTCCCAATGCTTGTTTGAGATGGGTGCTACATTGTTTCGAAAAGCACCACTAACAGATCGCAGTGAGAAGCACTATGTGACCGTGAATGTTTCAAAACAAGCACTTAAAAAGCACTTATCTTTTTTTAAAGTATTTTTTTTTATTGCAAGTCACTTAACATACACAGATCAGCATTGGGCCCCTATGCTCGTGGGCCACCGGGGCAAGTGTTTCGAAAAAAGCACTGAGAGTGTGTCTGGGGGAGAGAGAGAATGGGGGGGGGGGGGTCTGAGAATGGGGACTGGGGAGGGGGACAACAGGGGTCATTGCGGAGGGGGCTTGGTGGTGGGGGAAAGAGGGGTACTGGGAAAAGGGGAGGTCCCACTTCCCCCCTCAACCCCTTCCTCCCCCCTCCTTCCCACCTCCATCCCCACTCCCTCCCCCCTCCCTCCCCCCTCAATCCCAACCTCCTTCACCACTCAGCCCCTAACTCCCCCCCTCCCTCCTTCCCTCCATCCCACCCTCCCCCACTCCCTCCCCCTCCCTCCACCATTCCATCCCTCTCCCCCTCCCCCCTCCTTCCACCCTCCCTCCCCTCCTCCCGGTTACAATGGAAACCCTACGAGGACGGGCCCAATGGGGAAAGAGGGGTACTGGGAAAATGGGAGGTTCCCCTCCCTCCCCCCTCACTCCCCCCTCCCTCCCTTCTCCCTCCCCCCTCCCTCCCCCTCCCCTTCCCCCCTCCCTCCCCTTCCCCCCTCCCCCTCCCTCCCCCTCCCCCCTACCCCCTTCCCTCCCCTCTCCCTCCCCCCCTTCCCCCCTCCCCCCTCCCTCCCCCTCCCCTCCCCCCTCCACACCTCCCTACTCCCTCCCTCGAAAAGCAACTGACAGAAGCAATAAGTAGCCGCGAATGTTTCAAAACCAGCACTTAACCGCCAATGTTTTTTAAAAAAGCACTTAACCGCGAATGTTTCAAAACAAGCAATTAAAAAGCACTTTTTTTTTTAAAGTATTTTTTTTTATTCCAAGAGATGGGGGGGGTCTGAGAATGGGGACTGGGGAGGGGGACAACAGGGGTCGTTGCGGTGGGGGCTTGGTGGTGGGAGAAAGAGGGGTACTGGGAAAAGGGGAGGTCCACTTCCCCCTCAACCTCTTCCTTCCCCCTCCTTCCCACCTCCATCCCCACTCTCTCCCCCCTCAATCCCAACCTCCATCACCACTCAGCCCCTAACTCACCCCTCCCTCCTTCCCTCCATCCGACCCTCCCCCACTCCCTCCCCCCCTCCCTCCACCCTTCCACCCCTCTCCCCCTCCTTCCACCCTCCCTCCCCCCCTCCGGTTACAATGGAAACCCTACGGGGACGGGCCCAACGGGGAAAGAGGGGTACTGGGAAAAGGGGAGTTCCCCTCCCTCCCCTCCTCCCTCCCCTCCCCCCTACCCCTCTTCCCCCCTCCCCCTCCCCTCCCCCCCTCCCTCCCCTCCCCTCCTCCCTCCACACCTCCCTCCACACCTCCCTCCTCCCTCCCTCCCCCCCTCCCGGTTACAATGGAAACCCTACGAGGACGGGCCCAACGGGGAAAGAGGAGTACTGGGAAAAGGGAGGTCCCCCTCCTCCCCCCTTCCCCTCCCCTCCCCCATCCCCTCTCCCTCCCCCTCCCTCCCCCTCCCCCCTACCCCCCTCCCTCCCCTCCCCCCTCCCTCCCCTCCCCTCCTCCCTCCACACCTCCCTCCTCCCTCCCTCCCCCTTCCCGCCCTCCCCTCCTCCCGGTTACAATGGAAACCCTACGAGGACGAGCCCAACGGGGAAAGAGGGGTACTGGGAAAAGGGGAGGTCCCCCTCCCTCCCCCCTACCCACCTCCCTCCCCTCTCCCTCCCCCCCTTCCCTCCTCCCTTCCCCCCTCCCCTCCCCCCTCCCATCCCCCCCTCTCCCCCCTCCCTCCCCCCTACCCCCCTCCCTCCCCTCTCCCTCCCCCCCTCCCCTCCCCCCTCCCTCCCCTCCTCCCTCCCCTTCCCTCCCCCAACCCTCCCCCTTTCCTCCCCTCCCGGTTACAATGGAAACCCTACGAGGACGGGCCCAACGGGCCCACTCGGTCTAGTCTATATAATACTAAAACTCTGCGGTCCAACATTCCGTATGTATATACGGAAGATTCCGTATGTATATACGGAAGATTCCGAAGATTTCTGTCCATAACTTACAAACCCTGCTCCTCCCAGACGGTACACCAAAGCGCTACGATTTTTGTACCGCCGTATTCACCATTAACATGGGCAACTATTGTAAGTACTTTCGTTCAAATTGAAGCTACCTTTTTAAAGCTAGAGAGATATTAAAGTTTAAATTTCATTTCTAACACTTTTCTTGAAGGGTCCAAACCCTACTCCTCCCAGACGGTACACCAAAGCGCTACGATTTTTGTACCGCCGTATTCACCATTAACATGGGCAACTATTGTAAGTACTTTCGTTCAAATTGAAGCTACCTTTTTAAAGCTAGAGAGATATTAAAGTATAAATTTTCATTTCTAACCCTTTTCTTGAAGGGGCTTCAGTGCGTGATGTCACAATGGCACCCGTGCACCAATGAGAGATCAGCTCGGTTTTAAATTTACATCTTCAGCTTGTGACGTCACAATGCTTGTGTGAGATTGTTGCAACATTGTTGCGAAAAGCAACTGCCAGTTTTTTAAAGTTGTGCAAGTCACTTAACATACACAGATCAGCATGGGGCCCCTATTCCCTCCCTCCCCCCCTTCCCCCCTCACCCCTTCCTCCCCACTCCTTCCCACCTCCATCCCCACTCCCCTCCCCCCCTCCTCCCCAACTCCCTCCCCACCTCCCTCACCCCTCCTCCCCTAACTCCCCCCCCTCCCTCCTTCCCTCCATCCTCCCCCCCTCCCTCCACCCTTCCATCCCTCTCCCCCTCCCCCCTCCTTCCACCCTCCCTCCCCCCCTTCTGGTTACAAAGGAAACCCTACGGGGACGGGCCCAACGGGGAAAGAGGGGTACTGGGAAAAGGGGAGGTCCCCCTCCCTCCCCCCTCACTCCCCCCTCCCTCCCTTCTCCCTCCCCCCCTCCCTCCCCCTCCCCTTCCCCCCTCCCTCCCCTTCCCCCCTCCCCCCTCCCTCCCCCTCCCCCCTACCCCCTTCCCTCCCCTCTCCCTCCCCCCCTTCCCCCTCCCCTCCCCCTCCCTCCCCCTCCCCTCCCCCCTCCACACCTCCCTACTCCCTCCCTCGAAAAGCAACTGACAGAAGCACTAAGTAGCCGCGAATGTTTCAAAACCAGCACTTAACCGCGAATGTTTTTTAAAAAAGCACTTAACCGCGAATGTTTCAAAACAAGCAATTAAAAAGCACTTTTTTTTTTAAAGTATTTTTTTTTATTCAAGAGATGGGGGGGGGTCTGAGAATGGGGACTGGGGAGGGGGACAACAGGGGTCGTTGCGGTGGGGGCTTGGTGGTGGGAGAAAGAGGGGTACTGGGAAAAGGGGAGGTCCCACTTCCCCCTCAACCTCTTCCTTCCCCTCCTTCCCACCTCCATCCCCACTCTCTCCCCCCTCAATCCCAACCTCCATCACCACTCAGCCCCTAACTCACCCCTCCCTCCTTCCCTCCATCCGACCCTCCCCCACTCCCTCCCCCCCTCCCTCCACCCTTCCACCCCTCTCCCCCACCTTCCACCCTCCCTCCCCCCCTCCCGGTTACAATGGAAACCCTACGGGGACGGGCCCAACGGGGAAAGAGGGGTACTGGGAAAAGGGGAGTTCCCCTCCCTCCCCTCCTCCCTCCCCTCCCCCCTACCCCTCTTCCCCCCTCCCCCTCCCCTCCCCCCCTCCCTCCCCCTCCCCTCCTCCCTCCACACCTCCCTCCACACCTCCCTCCTCCCTCCCTCCCCCCTTCCCCCTCCCCTCCCCCATCCCCTCTCCTCCCCCTCCCTCCCCCTCCCCCCTACCCCCCTCCCTCCCCTCCCCCCTCCCTCCCCTCCCC
The DNA here is from genome assembly GCF_053455715.1 of Rhinoraja longicauda. Taxonomy (NCBI): domain Eukaryota; kingdom Metazoa; phylum Chordata; class Chondrichthyes; order Rajiformes; family Arhynchobatidae; genus Rhinoraja; species Rhinoraja longicauda. The sequence goes on from NW_027603108.1 coordinate 19,209, forward strand.
TCCTCCCTCCACACCTCCCTCCTCCCTCCCTCCCCCTTCCCGCCCTCCCCTCCTCCCGGTTACAATGGAAACCCTACGAGGACGGGCCCAACGGGGAAAGAGGGGTACTGGGAAAAGGGGAGGTCCCCCTCCCTCCCTCCCCCCTACCCACCTCCCTCCCCTCTCCCTCCCCCCCTTCCCTCCTCCCTTCCCCCCTCCCCTCCCCCCTCCCATCCCCCCCTCTCCCCCCTCCCTCCCCCCCTACCCCCCTCCCTCCCCTCTCCCTCCCCCCCTCCCCTCCCCCCCTCCCTCCCCTCCTCCCTCCCCCTTCCCTCCCCAACCCTCCCCTTTCCTCCCCTCCCGGTTACAATGGAAACCCTACGAGGACGGGCCCAACGGGCCCACTCGGTCTAGTATACTACTAAAACTCTGCGGTCCAACATTCCGGATGTATGTGTGTATGTACGGAAGATTCCGAAGAGTTTCTGTCCATATAACTTACAAACCCTACTCCTCCCAGACGGTACACCAAAGCGCTACGATTTTTGTACCGCCATATTCACCATTAACCTGGGCAACTATTGTAAGTACTTTCGTTCAAATTGAAACTACCTTTTTAAAGCTAGAGAGATATTAAAGTTTAAATTTTCATTTCTAACCCTTTCTTGAAGGGGCTTCAGCGCGTGATGTCACAATGGCACCCGTGCACCAATGAGAGATCAGCTCGGTTTTAAATTTACATCTTCAGCTTGTGACGTCACAATGCTTGTGTGAGATTGTTGCAAAATTGTTGCGAAAAGCAACTGCCAGTTTTTTAAAGTTGTGCAAGTCACTTAACATACACAGATCAGCATGGGGCCCCTATTCCCTCCCTCCCCCCTTCCCCCCTCAACCCCTTCCTCCCCACTCCTTCCCACCTCCATCCCCACTCCCTCCCCCCCTCCTCCCGAACTCCCTCCCCACCTCCCTCACCCCTCCTCCCCTAACTCCTCCCTCCCTCCCCCTTCCCTCCCTCCCCTCCTCCCGGTTACAATGGAAACCCTACGAGGACGGGCCCAACGGGGAAAGAGGGGTACTGGGAAAAGGGGAGGTCCCCCTCCCTCCCCCCTTCCCCCATCCCATCCCCCCTCCCTCCCCTCTCCCTCCCCCTTCCCCCCCTTCCCCCCCCTCCCCTTACCCCCTTCCCTCCCCTCCTCCCTCCACACCTCCCTCCTCCTCCCTCCCATCCTCCCAATGCTTGTTTGAGATGGGTGCTACAGTGAGAAGCACTATGTGACCGCAAATGTTTCGAAAAAGCATTGAGAGTGTGTATGGGGGAGAGAGAGAATGGGGGGGGGGTCTGTGAATGGGGACTGGGGACAACAGGGGTCGTTGCGGAGGGGGCTTGGTGGTGGGGGAAAGAGGGGTACTGGGAAAAGGGGAGGTCCCTCTTCCCCCCTCAACCCCTTCCTCCCCCCTCCTTCCCACCTCCATCCCCACTCCCTCCCCCCTCCTCCCCCTCCCTCCCCAACTCCCTCCCCCCTCCCTCCCCCCTCCCCCCTAACTCCCCCCTCCCTCCTTCCCTCCATCCCTCCCTCCCCAATCCCTCCCCCCCTCCCTCCACCCTTCCATCCCTCTCCCCCCTCCTTCCACCCTCCCTCCCCCCCTCCCGGTTACAATTGAAACCCTACGAGGACGGGCCCAATGGGGAAAGAGGAGTACTGGGAAAAGGGGAGGTCCTCCTCCCTCCCCCCCTTCCCTCCCCCCTTCCCCATCCCCCCTCCCCTCCCTCCCCTCCCTCCCCTCCCCCTCCCCCCTCCCTCCCCTCTCCCTCCCCCCTCCCCTCCCCCCTCCCATCCCACAACGGGGAAAGAGGGGTACTGGGAAAACAGGTGGTCCCCCTCCCCCCTCCCTCCCCCCTCCCTCCCCGCCTCCCGGTTACAATGGAAACCCTACGAGGACGGGCCCAACGGGCCCACTTGGTCTAGTATACTACTAAAACTCTGCGGTCCAACATTCCGGATGTATGTGTGTATGTACGGAAGATTCCGAAGAGTTTCTGTCCATATAACTTACAAACCCTACTCCTCCCAGACGGTACACCAAAGCGCTACGATTT
>NW_027603109.1:0-21277 GCF_053455715.1 Rhinoraja longicauda
GTTTTTTTAAAACATTGTGATAGCACCTGCCTCATCTACCTCATCCGACAGCTCGATCCGCACACCAACCTGCTTTGTTTAAAATATATATCGCTGAGGTTCCTATCAAATCTCCCACCGGTCACCTTAAACTATATCCTCTGGTTCTCGATTCCCCTACTCTGATTAAAAAGTTTGGGCATTCACACAATCTATTCCTCTCATGATCTTGTATACCTCGAAAGATCATCCTTCATCCTCCTGCGCTCCAATAAATAACGTTCTAGCCCCCTCATCCTCTCTGTATCGCTCAGACACTCGAGTGCTGGCGACATCCGAGTAAATCAACTCTGTATCCTTTCCATCTTAACACCATCTTTCCTCCAACAGGATCACCAAAACGGAACACAATACTCTGAGGCAGAATGTCTTGTACAACTGCAACATGACCTCCCAACATCGATATTCAATACTGTGATTGATGATGGCCAATGTGCCAAATGCCTTCTTGACCAAACTGTCTACTTGTGACGCCACTTCCAAGGAGCTGTGTAGCTGCACTGTTGGATCCCTCTTCACTACAACACTCCTCAGAGCCCTGCAATTCACTATGTAATCCGTATGCTGGTTTGACTTCCCAAAATGCAAAACTTCACACTTATCTGCTTTAAACTTCGTCAACAATTCCTCAACCCACCAGCTCAACTGATCAAGGCCCTGTTGTCATTCTTAATAACTATCTTCGCTATCTGCAATAGCACTAACGTTAGTGACATCTGCAAACTTACTAGTGATGTATTGTACATTCTCATCCAAATCATTGACATAGACGTCAAACAGCAATGGGCCCAGCACCGAACCCCGAAGTGTGTAAGAATCACTGGAGGTATTCCGAATTTCCTCAGATTCCTAGTGATGTGCTTTCTTGGCTGACGCTTAAATATGGTCGTTGCGCGACAGATCATTGGTTATATTAATGCCATGGAATTTCAAGTTCTCAACCATTTCCACTTTGGCCCATTGATGCAGATTGGGGCAGGGTGCTCCATCAAGATTCCTGCATACAATAACTAGCTCCTTCATCTTGCTGGCTTTGAGTGAGAGGGTGCTCTCCCGAAACCCACTGTGCTGCTCAGCTCCCCGTCTTCCTCTTGTGCTCCGTGTCGTCATTGTTCATGATCCGCCCACCACAGACTAGTCTCCTGCAGACTAGTAGAGGCGGTGAGAGCCGAATTTGGCAGCACAGTCCTGAGTGTACAGCGGGGGACTGCATCCGAGCCAGTTGCACTCCACACATTCACTCTCAGGGTGGCCGATCTTACGCCTGCCTCAGTAACCGTTGGTGCAGGTACACCAGAGACTCACTGGGCAGGTGACATTCCTCCAGACATCCTGTTCAAAGCGGCGGGCGAATGTATTGAGCTCTTCGGGGAGGGACCCACTGTTGCCATCGATGTTACCCGCCTTCGCTTTGTAGCCCGTTCTGGCGTGCAACCTCCTAACATCCTCTTCACAGTTCACACCTCCACCCAGATTTGTGTCATCTTCAAACTTGCTAGTGTTACTTCTAATTCCATCAACCAAATCATTAATATATATGGTAAATAGTTGCGCCCCATCCATCGAGCCTTACGGCACTCCATTCGCCAGTGCCTGCCATTCTGAAAGGGACCCATTTATTCCCACTCTTTCCTTCCTGTCTGCAAACCAATTATCTATCCATGTCAATACCCTACACCCAATACCATGTGCTCTAATCTTGCTCACCAATCTCCGTGTGGGAACTTACCAAAGCCTTCCTGAACGCATAGATACACTACATCCACTGGCTCTACGTCCATTTTATTTGTCACATCCCCCAAAAAATCTGAAGATATTCAAGCAGGATTTCCCCATCATAAATCCACGCTGACTTGGACCAATCCTTTTACTGCTATCCAAATGCGCCGTTATTACTTAATTCATATTTCACTCCAGCATCTTCCCCACCACCGATGTCAGGCTAACTGGTCTATAATTCCCCGTTTTCTCTCTCTCGCTCCTTTCTTGAAAAATGGGTTAACATTCGCTCCCCTCCAATCCACAGGAACTCATCCAGAGTCTATTGAACATTGGAAAATGATCACCCATGCGTCCACGGTTTCTAGAGCCATCTCCTTGAGTACTCTGTGATGCAGACCATCAGGCGCTGGGGATTTATCAGCCTTCAGTCCCACTGAACTAAACTAACTCAACTATTTCGCGGCATAGTCAGCTTGTTCCATAAGGTTTTCCGTCGTGTTGTTTGACTTTATAACTATAAATAGAGTGGAATTGTGTGACTGGAAGACAATAGACAATAGACAATAGTTAATAGACAATAGGCAATAGGTGCAGGAGGAGGCCATTCGGCCCTTCGAGCCAGCACCGCCATTCAATGTGATCATCGCTGATCATTCTCAATCAGTACCCCGTTCCTGCCTTCTCCCCATACCCCCTGACTCCGCTATCCTTAAGAGCTCTATCTAGCTCTGTCTTGAATGCATTCAGAGAATTGGCCTCCACTTCCTTCTGAGGCAGAGAAATCCACAGATTCACAACTCTCTGACTGAAGTTTTTCCCCTCATCTCAGTTCTAAATGGCTTACCCCTTATTCTTAAACTGTGGTCCCTTGTTCTGGACTCCCCAAAATTGGGAACATGTTTCCTGCCTCTAACGTATCCAACCCCTTATAATCTTATACGTTTCGATAAGATCTCCTCTCATCCTTCAAAATTCCAGTGTAGACAAGCCTAGTCGCTCCAGTCTTTCAATATATGACAGTCCCGCCATTCCGGGAATTAACCTAGTAAACCTACGCTGCACGCCCTCAATAGCAAGAATATCCTTCCTCAAATTTGGAGACCAAAACTGCACACAGTACTCCAGGTGCGGTCTCACTAGGGCCCTGTACAAATGCAGAAGGACCTCTTTGCTCCTATACTCAACTCCTCTTGTTATGAAGGCCAACATTCCATTGGCTTGTTCCATAAGGTTTTCCGTCGTGCTGTTTGATTCTATTACTATAAATAGAGTGGGATTGTGTGACTGGAAGACAGCCGGGGATGAGTCGCGAATTGGCTTCTCATTGCTTTTCCACGGTTGGGCATAATTTAGAAACCAACCGCACTTGCTTGAAAAAACATTTTATATCAAAGATTCAATTTGTCAACTGTTGCGAGCTGTGCGAAGTCCTATTTTTAGCTCCTCAGACACTGAAACGCTGACTCTCATTTTTGTTCCATCCCGGGTGAACCATTCCCGGGCGTTGCTCAACTTCCAGCTTTTGGATAATGGGGACATCCGGTGTACAGAACGAGAGCTGATACCCAGCAGTCAATCAATTGATCATTTGGGGATAATTCCTCGCAGTGGGTAGTTTCTGCATTTTCTTTTCTAAATTTGGTGCGTCTGATCGTCACTATTGCTGCTGCTCTGGAATCTGGGGGAAATACATACTGTTGTGCGTCTGCTTTGTTCAGTTACTGATCACAGCACACCAGCTGCCTGCTGAGCAGTCGGCCAGGGTTTGATTACCGGTCACCGAGGTTTGCCCAAACCATGGGCAATCCGCCTCCCTGGAGCAGCGGAGATTTCGTTCAGATCGCAATCAGCACACATTAATAAAAAGCTTTCCACAATTAACTAGGGCAGACCACAACATCCAGACAATATGTTCACACCCAGTGTCGTCAGTCTTTCCACCACCCTCCCTCTGTCTATTTCTCTCTGTGGAAACTTTCTCCTCACTTCCCATTTGTTCCGTCAGGACCTTGATCATGTCCTCCCGAACAGACAGACGGAACATCTCATTCCGACTCTCAGCCATACGCTATGCTACACAGCACATTCCATGTTCTGCCTGCCTGTCCCCATTATAGCTTTACCTACTTTACATTAATTCAGCTCCCTGTGCTCGACCTCACTAGGAATCGGGCCGCAACGTCGAATGAGCCCTGTTGCTTCACAGACCTGCTTGACCAGCAAAGTTCCTCCAGCGTTCTGTTGCAGGATTCCAGATCCAGTATCTCTATTCCCTTTTGATACAATTTTTTTTCTTCTGTGTTGGTGGAAGATATTTGTTTTCCTCTTCAATCACCTGCTGATCACTGGCCTTTGCCACAGTCTAAACTTGGTTTAGAGATACAGCGCAGAAACAGACCATCCTTAGAACCGATCACAAATCTTCTCACTTGTTTTTCTGTGCATTTGATCGACGGTACTTTGATTATACACTCAACTACGCAAATTAAGGACTTGGTGACGTTTGAGGCATCACATTAAATGGTCGTTTAGGGGAAGGTCCTTATATATAGTAATTACGGGAGAGCACCGGTAAATGGTCAATTAGGGGAGGGCACCACAAATGGGGATTTGCGGGTGCACCGTTATTGAAGTATGGCGGGTGGATAAACAACAAATATGAAATTAGCGGAGGGAAACTGTAAATGTGGAAATAGGGGAGTGCTCCCGCAAATTGGAAATCAGGAGAAGGCAAACCTACGCAGAATTAGGGGAGGGTCCTGCCTGTTTCCGTGAATGTTCCTACTTCTCTCTGTGAGTATTCATGTCTCTATGTCTCCGTGTTTTCCCGTCTCTGTCTGCTGGTGTTCCTGGCTCTATGTGTGCTCCTGATGGTCTCATCAAATAACTCCCACAGTGTGTGAGAAAATACACACAGGAACATACGACCATCCACCCTTGTAAATGAGAATGCAATGACCAAACTGGAGCTAGGAACATTATTCAGCATTGACCTGTTCCACTGTGTCCCTTCAGTGCATTCTATGTGTTCCCACGTCCAGGCTCGCCTCATCCATCCTGTAGGGATTGTTCCCTGTCGCCCTGTCCCTCGGCCACATTTCAGGGAAATTTTACCACCGAACTGTGCTTCTGCTCCCTGCCAACAAGCAGCAACAATTGAAGCAGGAGGATCCGATGCAGAGAGTTGTAAAAAGCTAGACAACGGACGCGGATGATATGTTACGCGATTGCTTTAAGTCAGCGGTCAGGGATTCTGCAGCTAACCTGAATGAGTGCGCCTCTGCCGTGACTGACTTCATCAACAAGTGAGTGGAAGATTGTGCCGCCGAAGTCAATCCGAGTGCTCCCCAATCGGAAACCATGGATGTATATTCACAGGTCCGATGCACACAAGTCAAACGATCCCAAGCTGTCTAAGGAGCCACGCTGTGGTCTCCGCAAAGCTATCAAGGATGCCAAGAGGCAATACCGGTTCAAACTTGCATCCCAGTACAATCTCTGGGTCACACAAGGAGAATGTGGCACGGTCTGATTAAGATAACTGGATGCAAAGAATGTTCAGCAACATCATTGGTGATGTGCAAGCCAAACAGATGAACTGAATAATTTCTATGCCCGCTTCGAGCTGAAGGACAACAGGGCGGTGACACCTGGCCCTTCAAACTACATTGTACCTCTCCCCAGGGTGGTTGTTGCTGATGTTAGAGCGGCCTTCCTGTGGGTAAACCCACGAAAAGCAACAGGTCCAGACGGAGTTCCTGGCCGTGTCTTTAGAAGCTGCGCGGAACAGCTAATACGTGTATTCGCGTACATCTTTATCCTCTCCCTTCTCCGCGCTCAGGCACACAGCTGCATCGAGAAGACCACTATCATTTTGGTGCCGAAGAAACGCAAGACCTCTAGTTTAAACGATTACCGAACACTGGCCTTGGCATTCACCATCATGAAATGTTTTTGGGAGGCTTGTTATGGAACGCATTAAATCCAGTCTACCCAGAGGCCTTGGCCCACTGCAGTTCGCCTACCGCCACAACAAGTCCACGTACGATGACATCGCCCTCGCCCTACACATCCCCAGATCACCTGGCAGCTACCTAAGACTCCTATTTAGAGACTAAGGTTCTGCCTTAAATTGCACTGTATCATCCAAGCTTATCATCAAACTCGCGGGACTATTCTGCATTTTGTCTTTTGCTCTTTGCTCTCTCTGATGTATTTGAGTTTGAGCTGTGCAGTATATCTGATCTGAGTGTAGAGCACGTAAAGATAAGCGTTTCACTGTTCCTCGATACATGTGACATTTATAGACCGTCCCTAACCTAACAATTTGACATCAAACAACCGTCATCAGAGCGGAAATGTTCGTACAATGAAGGAGACAAAGATAGTAGATGTGACAAAGATGGTGTTGATATGCAAGAGAAAGCGATGAATAGTCGATAAGCACAAAAAAATGCTGGACAAAGCGAAGAGAAGATGAGGAACGGGGACAGGAGGCAGAATACAGTTAAGTGCTGAAACTGAATTGTGGACCATAGTAATTGCCGGGATATCTGAAATACAAAAGTACAGCAAAATAAACGCAGAAGACTGAGATGACACCCGTGGAGTAACGAAAACGTATCGATTATCCGAAGCGAGTGACCTCACAAAATAACTGATATTCCAAAACAAATGCATAATTCGCACAACTCAAACGCACCTGAGTTGGACTGGAAATTACATTGCCATCGCACCTGAACATTGCTGCAAAATTAGTTCAAGCAGGACAATAGAAATGGGAATAGCCGATAATGCTTACTTATTGCTCAAACCGATTTGGTGGCTATTTTCCAAATGTTGTGGCTGCATAAACGAGCTATTTTCAACATGTGTCAACTAACATTTCTGAAAGCTGGATCTTTATACCCATCACCATCTGAGTGTAAAGGTCTTCCGTTCCAGTTCCTTGTAAATCTTGCCTCTCTTAACTTAACCCTCTGACCTCTGTTATTTGATCCCCATTCTGGATAAATGACATAGTGCATCCACACTATTTATTCCTCTCACGATTCATACACCTTTCTAAGATTACCCCAGACTTCTGCCATCCAAGGAGTATAGAAAGTAACTCTGCACAGAGCTCGGGCCATACAAAGAATTGTGAGCGAAGCCTTGCTTTAACTAACGACGGTGATACCACAAATGGAAAAAAACTACATAGACGGAACCGAGAGCCACGAGTCACACGACAGAGAAACAGCCCAGCAACTATCTTAGTCTATGATTTCCAATTAATAAGTCCCATTTACCAGCACATGCTCCATAGACTATACTGCTTTGTCGTTAACTCATTTTAATATCGCGATACGTATCTCCAATTCGGTGCATAGATTGAAGTCATGATTTATCCCTCGAAAAAAGGGGCCTTCGAAGGACCGACAGTTGACCAGATCGTCTACCTTGCCGCCTTCACAATAGTACGGTCCCTACTCCATGGCGAATAGTTGTCTATGGAACAGATGCGCCACCATACTGCGAATTATGTTCTGCATTCCGTATCTTCCCTTTGCTTTATCTATTGTTATTGAGTTTGAACTGATAATATCTGTATGGCGTATTTAATCTCTTTGGATCGCGTGTAAAGCAACGTTATTCGTGCGCCTCGATACACGTGGTAATAATAAACCTGGCCCTGAAACCTGAATCTCAATGCACCTTTCAACTTATTTTTGTTTGTACCTTTGCAAACCAAGGAGGCCTCATAGTTAATAGAAGCATTGTATCATTAATCCTTTTACCAATGCACATCGGCATGACCCCAATTTTACATCGGGGGTCAATGAACGATTTGGGTTCGTACAGATCTCCAGTTCTCCAATTATAAAGACGCAGCTCCAAGTAGAACGGTGGACCGGAATTATGCAAGGTGGCTTGAGAAAATATTGTTAATTATTCCAAATACCCGGACAAATCGGGGTTTGGTAGAAATAATAAAACTACATTCAGTAAGATATTCTGTATCATGAACTATATTCTTCATTCTGTATTTCCCCTCCACCCGATCTATTGCACTTGGCTTCACACTGATTATTTGTGTGTGTGGAATATTTGAATTGAGTGAATAGCATGCAAAATAAAGCTTTCCACTGCACCTCGTTACATGTGATAATAATAGACCCAACCTGACCAGACGACCTGAGATAAAGAACAACTCTGGTCAGACCGGGAAAGTCCGTACTGCGATGCTCACTGACATTGTCTACGAGACACATAAATGGACTGTTGGACACAGCGCAAAGAGAAGGTGAAGCCTGGGGACGGGTTTAAGAAAACAAAAGAAATGCTGATACTGGGTTGCGGGCCATCTTAATTCCCCCGCATCTGAAATACAAGAGGAAGTCGGATATACTCAGATGACAGAAGACATCCACGGAGAGAAGGAATATATGTTATTTCAGAAGTTAATGATCTCAACAAAACTCCGACATTGACGGAAAACATGCAGTGTGATATCAATTATCAAAAGAAAAGCACGCCATCATCGGTGCTGCTCGCCGGCGCACTTGAATATTGTTGCAGAATTAGTTCCTGTTCAACATTTATTGCTCAACAGTTACCTAGTTATTTCTTGCTACTGTCTAATTGGCGTCTGCATTTCCAAACGCTCTAACTGTAGAACACTTCCAAACGAACTCCTGCGACTACGTCCCATGTACCCACCACCGTTGAAGTGTAAATTCCTCCCTTCAGTTTCCTGTGAATCTCGCCACTCTGACGTGGAGTGGCGCCTGATGCGGCACACAAACGAAAACAAAAAGACAATTGTCATGTCTCTTGTTATAACCTTGGAAAAGTACAGTAACAAGCGTATTGTCACGTTGCATAGCTGCTTGGATTGGGAACAACTCTGCCAAGACCGCGAGAAATTGCAGAGGGTTGTAAATATCACAGAGACCAAACCACTCATATTATACATCTACACTCCACGCTGCATAACATTATCCAAACACCCAACATAATCAAAGACTTGGCCAATCCCGCTCAGTTCTTCTTTCCCCTACTCCAATCCGGCAAATGGTGGAGATGATTGAAAGCGCGCGTCACCAAATTTAGGAATAATTTCATTCTCTGCTCTATTTGGCTTATGAACGTTCCTTCCATAGGCTCGGGTACTATTAAATTCCCTCTACCCCATTATGGACATGGAACTTCGAAAATAGCGAAAGTTAGTCACCTATTTATCTCTTACTACTTTCGAGAAGGCAGTTATATTTCCAAACGTTGTGACCTTACAAATGCCAGCTTCGAATCAACATAACGAACTCCTCTGATAGCTCGTTCTGTGCACAGATCGCCGTCTGAGTATAAAGTCTTCCCGTCAGGTTCCTTGTAAATCTACCCTTCCCACCAGAAACCTATGATCTCTGTTTTTTGATTCGCCTTGCTGGGTAAAATACTGCGCATTCACCCAATCTGTTCCCCTTATACACCTATATAGCTCCTCTCAGCTTCCTGCGCTCCAAGGAATAACGTCCTAGTCTCTACCTATAGCTCGGCCCATACAAAAAACGGCAGCGAAGCCCTGCTCTAACTACTGACGGTAATACCACAAACGGAGCAACGTGCACACACTGCACAGGGTCAGAGTGTAGCACAGTAGAGAAACTGGTCAAGCACCTATCTATGTCTATGCTATCCATTTACTAAATACCATTTATTCGCACCTCATTCGCAGAATATTATGCCCAGACACTATATATTTAAGGAAGGCAGTCCTTACTTAAAATACGATGTAGAGACTGAAGTTGAGCTTTATCTCTCGGATGAAGGAGCTGCCAAAGGAACCACAAATGATCACATCATCTACGCTGTGCAGTTTGGACGAATACAAGTGAATTGAATGACACTGTAAATATAGGAGTCTGCGAGGCATGGACTGGATAGATATTGAAAGCATTGTACAACCGATATATGGGTGTTGACTTTCAGATACAAGTTACAGAGTGACTTGTGATGAGAAGTAATTTACGCTTGAAAAAAGATATGAACCTCCACGACCCTGTACACCATAAAATTAGTGAGGACAACTCATTACGTTAAAACAGGGCTGGAGCGAATGTGTTCGTAGCCAATAAGCAAATAAAAACCAATGTTATGGATTAGTACAAGTTCAAGGTCAGTTCCCGTTTAATATTGAAAATGGGAATAGCCTCGCTCTTTAAATTACGCATTCAGCAGTGTACCTCTATGGGATAGAGGGTGGAGTTTCTATTATCTCCAAACGCCGGGACAGAGGTATCTTCATCTACTCTACCCCTGAATGCTCGATTTTATGACCAACAGTCCTCAGTCAGTGTGGGCAGGTTACACTTCCTCCAGGATAACACCGGAGCCCTGCAAGGATTCGTTTTCAGTCCACTGCTATACCTCCTTTACCTGGAGTACAGACCCAAATCTGTACCAATTGTATGGAATTGAAAATAGTTGAGAACAAGTTGCATGCGTTACACCAACCAACAATCTGTCGCGGGGCAAGCACTTTGATGCGACACCCAAGGAGGCACACTAACGCCTCTTCTACAGGTGGAGTCTGAGGAAATGCTGTATGTCAACATTAACTTTTACAGTGTTCTCGGGATGTACCGTGGACTGCAGACTGTCGGGTTAGACCACATTTTGGATCGGGTACATGTCTGTCTAGCCGGCGAGAAATTGGAGGGAGATATAAATGTCGGCTACTACATCACACGGACCACACGTTCTACCATTGACTCCATGTGCACATCACGTTGCCTCGAAAAGAAAACGGCCAACGTAATCGAAGAATTGTCCAAACCTGTCACTTCTTCTTTCCCCTACTCAAGTTATGTACAAGGTGTAGAGGCTTTTAAGCGAACACTACCGGATAAAGGTATTTATTCACAAAATGCTGGAATAATTCAGCAGGTCAGGGAGCATCTCAGGAGAGAACGAATGAGTGACGTTTCGTGCAGACCCTTCTTCAGACTGATGGCAGGGGGGCGGGACAAAGGAAGGATATAAGTGGAGACAGGAAGATAGAGGGAGAGCTGGGAAGGGGAGGGGAAGAGAGGGACAGAGAAACTATCTAAAGTTGGAGAAGTCAATGTTCATACCGCTGGGCTGCTAGCTGCCCAAGCGAAATATGAGGTGCTGTTTCTCCAATTTCCGGTGGGCCTCACTATGGCACTGGAGGAGGCCCATTACAGAAAGGTCAGACTGGGAGTGGGAGGGGGAGTTGAAGTGCTCAGCCACCGGGAGATCAGGTTGGTTAAGGCGGAGTGAGTGAAGCTGTTGAGCGAAATGATCGCCGAGCCTGCGTTTGGTTTCGTCGATGTAAAGAAGTTGACATCCAGAGCAGAGGATACAATAGATGAGGTTGGAGGAGGTGCAGGTAAACCTCTGTCTCACCTGGAAAGACTGTTTGGGTCCTTGGATGGAGTTGAGGGGGAGGTAAAGGGACGGGTGTTGCATCACGTGCGGTTGCAGGGGGAAGTGCCCGGGGATGGGGTGGTTTGGGTAGGAAGGGACGAGTGGACCAGGGAGTTACGGATGGAACGGTCTCTGCGGAACGTAGAAAGGGGAGTGGATGGGAACCTTCCTTCCTTCGTCGTCGTCCCCCCCGGCATCATTCTGAAGAAAGGTCTCGTCCCGAAACGTCACCCATTCTTTCTCTCCTGAGCGGCTGCCTGACCTGCTGAGTTACTCCAGCATTTAGTGAATAAATACCTTCGATTTGTACCAGCATCTGCAGTTATTTCCCTACACTACCGGATAAAGCATTAGCTTATTTTCCTTCGTAATCACGGTTCTAAACGGTCCCTCCATATACCATGGTACTGTTCAATTCGCCTCTACGCCATTGCGGATATCAGAAGGTATCTCAAAATGCTGGAGTACCTGAGCGGGTCAGGCAGCATCTCAGGGGAGAAGGAATGGGTGACGTTTCGGGTCGAGGCCCTACTTCAGACTGATGTCAGGGGAGGGAGCGGGACACAGATAGGATGTAATAGGAGACAGGAAGACCGTGTGAGAACTGGGAAGGGGAGGGAAAGAGAGGGACAGAGGAAGTATCTGAAGTTAGGGAATCAATGTCCATACCGCTGGGGTGTAAGCTGCCCAAGCGAAATATCCTCTGTCATTACGGATATAGAAATTGTCGAAGTAATTGATGCACTGCAATAGGGTCCAATGCTTCGAACTATATTCTGCACTCTGTATCTTCCACATTGCTCTATCTCTTATCATAGAGTTATCGAATCCTACAGCACGGTAACAGCCCTTCTAGCCAGATTGCCCATGCCGACCAATATGCCCCATCTACACTAATCACTCCTCTCCGACTTTCATCCACATTACTCTAAATCTTTCCGATTCATGGTTGAGTCTTACTGTCTTTGTCACAAATACTGCCTCAAATACCTCCCCTGGCAGTTCATTTTCTTTGTAAATTCATATCCCCACCATCTTATGTTTTCGAGTTTGAACTGCTACTGTCTAGTTATGGTATATCTGATGTGTCTGGATACCATGCAAAACAAAGCGTTTTACTGTAGCTCGGCACATGTAACAATACTAAACTTAAACCTGAATCTAAAACCTGAAACGCCTCTCATTTTAATTGTTTCCAACAACGCGATCCCAGCGGGATGTTTCATAGCTCACAGAAGCATTGCATCATCCATTGTTCCAGACGTGCACTGCTGCACACTTAAATACTATGTTTTGCACAAATTATATGATTTGTGTTTTCACAGAACTCGAAATCTCAAACTGCACTTGTCCGGTTCGATGGAGAGCAGAATTAAGCAATGTGCTTGAGTAAATGTTGTTCATGATCACAAATATACGGACAATTCAGGGATTAATGGAAATAGCCAACAATAATCAGCATTCTATATCTTCCTCCTCGCTGCATCTGCAGGACGTTAACTGATTGTAACAATGTATGGCTCATCTGAACAATGGACAGCGTGCAAAGCGACGCTTTTCACTGTATCTCGGAACATGAGGCCTGGCTGAACCTCACCTAGGCTAATGATCTGACGTAAGTAACATCTATGATGTCTATTAAGATTGTCCATGTATCACAAACAGTATTGATATGCAAAGTAAGGTGTTGAATATTGGCGATGCACCGCCCTCTGAATTAGCGTGTAATCTGGTTCATCAGCGCACCTCAACATTGCTGCAGAATCAGTTGCTGCACAACATTTATTACTCAGCAGAAATAAGATCCAAGATGGCTGCGCCGCCATGCGGCTGCGGCTCGCCGGCAGTCTGTTTGTCTTTTTTCTTTTTTTGTCTATATGTTAGTGTTATACATGTGTAGTAGTCTATTTTAGCTGTGTATATATGGGGGCGGGGGAACCTTTCTTTAAAAATAAAAAAATCTCTTCCTCGAGACGCGGCTCGGCCGCGGGACCTTCCATTGCCCGGCACGGCTCGGTCGCGGGACCTTCCATTGCCCGGCACGGCTCGGTCGCGGGACCTTCCATCGCCCGGCACGGCTCGGCCGCGGGACCTTCCATCGCCCGGCACGGCTCGGCCGCGGGACCTTCCATCGCCCGGCACGGCACGGCTCGGTCGCGGGTCCTTCCATCGCCCGACGCGGCTCGGCCGCGGGACCTTCCATTTCCTTGCGGGAGCTGCGCGAGTCCGGAGCCACGGTCGCCTCGGCAGAAGTCGAACTATCTGTCCGTGAGAGAAGCATGGGGGAAGAGAGAAGGTTTTTTTTGCCTTCCATCACAGTGTCTCGAGGAGTCACTGTGATGGATGTTTGTGTTAAAATTGTGTGTCGTGCGTCTTTTACTCTGTACTGTTGTGGCTGTGTGGCAAATTATTTTCGTTCAATTTATTTTGAATGACAATAAAGGTAATTCAATAACCAAACCTGGCTGCCTATTGCAACTGCCGTGTTGCCCATTCAAGGAAATAGTGGTGAACCCTGCTATAACTACTGACGTCGATACCACGTGTGGAGAAACGTGCACACACCGGCCCAATAGCCATTGAGTCACATTGCATAGACATAGGCCGAAGAACTGTCTGTGTGTATGCTGTTCAATTACTAAATCCCATCTACCAGAACTTAGTCCGCAGAATATTATGTCCTGGCGCTATCTTTTTTAAGGAACGGGATACGTACCTTCGACTCGGGGCAGAGACAGAATTCGAGACATCCGTCGCATCAAGCGGCTCTCGAAGGCGAACAGTTGATCGGATCATCCATTCTGCGCAGCTCGTAAGAACGATAAGTGAATGTATTGACCCGACATCGAGACTTCTGCGAGAACTTTGCAGGATAGATGTTGAGAGAATGACAGTCGCCTATGGATGATCACGTTCGGATTATCGTTTAGGATAAGAATTCACCTTGGAGTGACGGAGGTCAGATGTAAAATATTCCCGCAGATGTATCTGAATCGGAGGCAGTATTATCTACCCCACAAAACAAGAATGACCATTTATGAAATGCAGACAGGGTTGGGGCGAAGATCTTTGTGAAAATAGGGAAATAAAAACTAATGTGACCTGGGTGGAAATGAACATGAAACCAAGAATAGGTTGTAATTATGATCTTGTACTGCAAACATACTTGAGCTGGGCATTGTGCGTGTGACCGTGTGTACCTGTGTCTGGTGGGGAAGGGGTGACTGTTATCTCCAAACTACGAGACCTGGGAATCTGCTAGCCTCCGCCACTGCATCCAAGGCTCTAATGCCCAAGGACCTCAGACAGTGAGGATAATGGACACCATCTCCTCCATAATAACTCTCCACATCGGCGCCCTGCAAGGATGCGGTCTCAGTCCCCCACTATACTCCCTTTACACTCTCGATTGTACGGACAGTTTTATCTTTAATTACATCTACAGGTTTGCTCACAACATCACTGCGGTGGGTCTAATCAGGAAGAATGACAATAAGGAGTACGGGAAGGAGATAGAGAAATAAGATACATGGTGCCAAGACAATATTCTTTTCCTCAATGTCAGCAGGGTGAAGGAGCTAGTTATTGACTTCAGGAAGCAAGATACAATACATGCCAAATCAGCATCAATGGTGCAGAAGTGGAAATGGTTGCCATTTCCCCTTGGTAATATTATCAAGGCCTATCCTGGATGAAAGACATAGAAGCAACAACCCGAAGGCGCACTGACGTCTTTTGGGAAGAATATTTTTATGGACAATGTGGAAGACTAATATGACCAGTTATGGAAATGTATATGAGACCAAGCCAAGTGTGATAATTATGATTGAATGTCTAAACAAACCTGAGCTTGGCATTGTGCGTGTGTGCCTGTGTTTCCCCTTGGAGATAGACAACGCAGAAACGTGGTGTCAGGACAATAACCTCTCCCTCAATGTCAGCAAGTGCTCGTCATTGACTTCAGGAAACGCGTTGAAGTACGTGCCACAATCAGCAACGATAATGCAGAAATGGAAATGGTAGAGAGCATCACGTTTCTTCGAGTTAATCCCACCAAAGATATGTCGTGGACCAACTACATGGATGCAACAGGCCAGAAGCCCCGCAGAGATATACCGAAGAGACATAGAAAAATTGGCATGTCTCCAGTGACTCTTCCAAACTTCTATAGGTGCACCATAGAAAGCATTATGTAGGGCTGCATCACAGCTTGATTTGAGAAAATCTGTGCCTAGGAACGCAAGCAGTTGCAGAGATTTGTAGATGTAGCCCAGTCCATCACACAGCGCAGACTTCTCACCACTGATTCTATCTACACTATACGCTGCCTCGGAAAAGCCGCCAATGTAATCAAAGACCCGTTCACTCAGATCATTCCCTCTTCTCCCTGCTCCAGTCGGCAGAAAGTACACATGCGTGAAAGCGCGCACAACCAGCAGCTTCCTCCCGTCCGTCATCGGGCTTCTTAATGGTCCTTCCATAAGCGATTGTACTGTTTAATTCACATGTCGTAATTGGACCTTGTCTCTGGAGCTGATGCGCTGCATTGCTGAAACTGTATCCGTACTCTGTACCTTCCCCTCTCTATATCTATGGTACTTGAGTTCGAACTCATTGTACCTGTGCATGGAATAGCTGCCTGGATAGTAAGCAAAGCACAATTTCTTCTTTCACTGTACCCCATGTAACAATAATAATCCTAATCCTAAACCTACACCTGCAATCATATGTGCCTCGCATCTTCATTGTTTACAACTCCGCCAAGCCAGTGGGAGGTCTCAAGGGTTATGGAAGTATTGCAACATCTACCTCTCCAACTGTGCACTCCAATGTTTAAACGAGAATTTCTGCATCCGCTCGAATGAATCTTTTGTGTTTTTACAAAACTCGTATACTCAACTGTCCATTTCCGATTCTTAGGACAAACGTTGAGCGGAATTATGCAATGCGGCTTGCGCAGATGTTTTTTATTCTTACAAATGTACAGATAAATCAGGGTTTGAAGAAATTAAAGTACGATATGCAACATGATATGCTATATCATGAACTATAGTTTGCTCGTGTATCTTCCTCTTTGCTCTATCTATTGTACAAGATTGAACTGTTTGCAAATATATATGATACATCTGAAAAGAGCTGGTAGCAAGTGAAACAAATAATTCCACTGGACACCAGTACCCGTGACACAGACAAACCTTACATACGATAACCAACCAAATGATTTGAGGTGAGTAAGAACCATGACTAGAGCGGTAATGTTCGTACCCTGATGGAGACTAAAATTGGAGCCGATGCTGGTACGATGGAGAAGGTGATGGATGGTTGTTAACAACAAATGAAATGTTAGACCAATGCAGAAAAAAGGTGAGAAGAAGGAATGGGAGGAGCAACACAGTAACATCATTGATAATGTAAAGCAGACCGTAGAAATTGCCGCGCTTCTAAAACAGAAGAGAAAGACAGGATATATTCAGACGGCGATCCGCTGTGGTTGATGTTTATTTAACTTGTATTTAGTTGTGTGTCTTGGAGCTTTTTTTAGTATGGCTGTATGGTAATTCGAATTTCACTGTACCTTAATTGGTACATGTGACAATAAACTGACCTTGAACCTTGAATAAGAGTCACACAGCGGGCAAACACGTCCTTCCACCCAACCTGTCCCTGCTAAGCAACACGAATCGTCGACGCCAGGCCCAACTGCCAGATTAGGACAATATCCGTCTAACCCTAACCTATCAAAGTACATGTCTAAATGTTTTTTAAAAACATTGTGATAGCACCTGCCTCATCTACCTCATCCGACAGCTCGATCCGCACACCAACCTGCTTTGTTTAAAATATATATCGCTGAGGTTCCTATCAAATCTCCCACCGGTCACCTTAAACTATATCCTCTGGTTCTCGATTCCCCTACTCTGATTAAAAAGTTTGGGCATTCACACAATCTATTCCTCTCATGATCTTGTATACCTCGAAAGATCATCCTTCATCCTCCTGCGCTCCAATAAATAACGTTCTAGCCCCCTCATCCTCTCTGTATCGCTCAGACACTGGCGACATCCGAGTACATCTACTCTGTATCCTTTCCATCTTAACACCATCTTTCCTCCAACAGGATCACCAAAACGGAACACAATACTCTGAGGCAGAATGTCTTGTACAACTGCAACATGACCTCCCAACATCGATATTCAATACTGTGATTGATGATGGCCAATGTGCCAAATGCCTTCTTGACCAAACTGTCTACTTGTGACGCCACTTCCAAGGAGCTGTGTAGCTGCACTGTTGGATCCCTCTTCACTACAACACTCCTCAGAGCCCTGCAATTCACTATGTAATCCGTACGCTGGTTTGACTTCCCAAAATGCAAAACTTCACACTTATCTGCTTTAAACTTCGTCAACAATTCCTCAACCCACCAGCTCAACTGATCAAGGTCCTGTTGTCATTCTTAATAACTATCTTCGCTATCTGCAATAGCACTAACGTTAGTGACATCTGCAAACGTACTAGTGATGTATTGTACATTCTCATCCAAATCATTGACATAGACGTCAAACAGCAATGGGCCCAGCACCGAACCCTGAAGTATGTAAGAATCACTGGAGGTATTCCGAATTTCCTCAGATTCCTAGTGATGTGCTTTCTTGGCTGACGCTTAAATATGGTCGTTGCGCGACAGATCATTGGTTATATTAATGCCATGGAATTTCAAGTTCTCAACCATTTCCACTTTGGCCCATTGATGCAGATTGGGGCACGGTGCTCCATCAAGATTCCTGCAGACAATAACTAGCTCCTTCATCTTGCTGGCTTTGAGTGAGAGGGTGCTCTCCCGACACCCACCGTGTTGCTCAGCTCCCCGTCTTCCTCTTGTGCTCCGTGTCGTCATTGTTCATGATCCGCCCACCACAGACTAGTCTCCTGCAGACTAGTAGAGGCGGTGAGAGCCGAATTTGGCAGCACAGTCCTGAGTGTACAGCGGGGGACTGCATCCGAGCCAGTTGCACTCCACACATTCACTCTCAGGGTGGCCGATCTTACGCCTGCCTCAGTAACCGTTGGTGCAGGTACACCAGAGACTCACTGGGCAGGTGACATTCCTCCAGACATCCTGTTCAAAGCGGCGGGCGAATGTATTGAGCTCTTTGGGGAGGGACCCACTGTTGCCATCGATGTTACCCGCCTTCGCTTTGTAGCCCGTTCTGGCGTGCAAGCCTTGCCACATTCTGCGGGTACACGTCTCGCTGTCTTAAGTCTCCAGCTTGGTCCGAAATTCCCTCTAGGCATCCTCAATGGCTCTGCGATGGTCACAGATAGATTACCTGTGCCATACAGCATAGTTTGACTTGAACGCTGCAAACTTGGCGAGGCGGTCGAGTTACTGCCTTGCAGCCCCAGAGGCCCAGTGCCGGATTAACCAATTAGCAAAAGTAGCATATGCTACGGGCGTCGCATTTTCGAGGGCCCCGCATGAAATGCTTCTTCAGACTGAAGATTTTCTTTTTAAACTAAAATACTTTATTTCTGAGTGTTGCTTTGCACGAGCCAACCTTACCCTTTTCCCCAACCCTCTCCCCAACCCCACGACAGTCCCGACTGAAATTAAACGGCCCCTGTAACGGCCCCAGTAACGCATGGCTCAGTTTGGGCACGGCGATCTGCGGGCGAGTCTTGTTCCCCGGCGCTGTGCGGCCACTCCGTCCCACCGGTCGCTCCACACTCCGTCGCGGTTCAGAGACGCTTCCTATCCGGGCTCCGGCTTCTCCTGCGGCCACTCCGCCTCTTGCTCCGGGGGGGGGGGGGGGGCTGACGAAGCCCCATTCCACGCTGATGGGCTGCCCGGCCAGCTCTGACCCGTTCAAACCCTCCATGGCCGCCTGCGCCTCCTTGTAGCCCAGGTCTCGTACTCTACCAGAGCGTCGCCCTTGAGGTAGCCGGTGCGTCGGTCCAGGTTGAGGTGCAGGTTTTTGATCGCAAGGCACTTGGCAAACCTGTCGTGGATGTCCTTCCTCCTCGGCGGCTTCCTCGTGGACCCCGTTCACAAACAGGATCCACCCCTCCACCGATCGTTGAGGGCCCGGCTCGTCGCCGTCTTGATCCACGGAGTCGTAGTCTTCTCGCAGCCTGAATCGAGCGCCTTCCTCGGATACTTTAGTCGCCCTCGTCGTCGATGGCGAAGTCCTCGCCGCCCGCCTCATGGAGGTCCAGCAGAAGATGGGCGACCCTTCGGAAGGGTCTCGACCCGAAACGTCACCCATTCCTTCTCTCCCGAGATACTGCCTGAGCCGCTGACTTACCCCAGCATTTTGTATGTACCTCCGGACAGTGGAGGTCCGGGCGCCGCCTAGCGGAGGTTGCGTTAACCCTCCACCCGGCCCCGGCGGCCGCCACTGGGGCGCGGGGCTGCAACGTCACCTTGTCCCGTATTTGGGTGTGAGGAAGTTGGCAACCCCTAGATAAAGGGCCGGATTAACTTTGTAGCAAAAGTACCATTTGCTACGGGCCCCGGACTAGTTTAATCCGGCCCTGTAGAGTCCCGCCTTTGATCCTGACCACGGGTGCTGTCCATACGGAGTTTGCACGTTCTCTCCGTCACTTGCGTGCGTTTTCTCAGGCAGCTCCGCTTTCCTCGCACACTCCAAAGACGTACAACTTTGTAGATTCATTGGCTTGATATAATTGTAAATTGCCCCGCGTGTGTGCAGGATAGTGTTAGTGTACGGGGATCGTCGGTCAGCGCCGAAATGAATGAATGAATGAATGAATGAATGAAGGAATGAATGAATGAATGAATGAATGAATGAATGAATGAATGAATGAATGAATGAATGAATGAATGAATGAATGAATGAATGAATGAATGAATGAATGAATGAATGAATGAATGAATGAATGAATGTTTATTGGCCAAGTATGCATATACAAGGACTGTGCCTTGGTGCCCTGCTCACAAATAACAATACAAACATACAGTTAACTATTAAGAATGAAGCATAAACATATCAAACCAATAAGTATACACCATTATGGTATGAACATGTGGGTGAAAATAAACCAGACCAAAAAAGATTCTACAGACTTTGGTTATTGAGTAGAACTACCACTAATGGAAAAATGCTATTTTTATGTCTGGCTGTGGCTGATTTGACAGTCCGGAGTCGCCTTCCAGAGGGAAGTGCTTCAAAGAGTTTGTGGCCAGGGTGAGAGGGGTCAGAGGTGATCTTCCCGCTCGCTTCCTGGCGCTTGCAGCGTCAATGGGGAGAAGTTTCCGCCAACAACCTTCTCAGCTGTGCGAATGATCCGTTGCAACCTCCGGATGTCGTCCTTGGTGGCTTAGCCTAACCAGACCATGATGGAACACAGATACCAAAGGTACTAGAGTGCCAAGCTAGACCACTGGACTCTGAAAACCGTAGTAGGGCATGGGTAAATTTCAGCGCCATTTTAGCAGGCAGATTCTGTGTGTTGGACTGGGCAGTGTTCATAACTCTCTGCGATTTCTTACTATACAAAATGTTTGCAAACAATTATTTTTGTTCAACTTATTGGATGTTGATGACATTTATGACTATTTCTTTAAGAGTTGCTGCTTCGTGATCTTTAAACTTTGGATGATGCTGATTGAATATTTGCACTAGAGATCCACTCTGTCTGTATCTGGCCAATTGATCATATTTAAAACTGTTCTTTGCTTTATCTGTTAATTTTAATTTCACATCCACGAGCTGTGTCGCTTCTGGTTTTATTTGAAAAAGACATGGAAGCAGAGATTAGGCATTTTCAAAGAACAGAACTGTACTGTGTCCACAGTATAATACTTAGAGGCAAGAAAATTTCATTTGGTGAATTGATCAGTTAAAAACACTTGACAGCCACTAAAAAAGATCAATGCTGCCTGAAGCGGTACAGAAGTATGAATCCAATTCAAATAGACACAGTGTTGGAGTAAATCACCGGGTCAGGCAGCATCTCTGGAGAAAAAGGATGGGTGACGTTTCAGGTTGGGACCCTTTTTCAGACGGGGGGGGTGAAGTGCTGGTATAAATCAGGACCTGGTCATTTCATTGGGTAGCTG
>NW_027603110.1:5000-21274 GCF_053455715.1 Rhinoraja longicauda
CAGTGGGGTAGTATTGATGGAGTGACACAATGTGGGCAGTACAGATGGAGCAATACACTTTGGGGTTGTACTAGTAAAGTGACAAACTGTGGGCAGGTACTGATGGAGTAAAACATTTTGGTGTATTACTGCTAGAGTGACACAGTGTGCGGTAGTACTGATGGAGGAACAAGCGATATGGTAGTACTGATTTCGTGGCACACTGTCGGATAGTATTAATGGTGTGAAACTAAATGGGTCAGTACTGATATAATGACACATTATAGTTTAGTTCTGATGGAGTGACACATTGAAGGGGGAGAACTGATCGAATGGCGCACTGTGGGATAGTACTGATGGAATGACTATCCATTTGCTAGTACTGATGCAATGGCATTCTATGGGATAGTACCGAATGGATGACACGCTGTGATGCAGTAATGATGAAGTAACCGACGTTGTGGTAGTACTGATGGAGTGACACGCTGAGCACATGGTATTGGAGGTAGGGTACTGACATGGATAGAAAGTTGGTTGACAGACAGAAAGCAAAGAGTGGGGGTAAATGGGTCCCTTTCAGAATGGCAGGCAGTGACCAGTGGGGTACCGCAAGGCTCGGTGTTGGGACCGCAGCTATTTACCATATACATCAATGACTTGGATGAAGTGATTAAAAGTACCAATAGCAAATTTGCCGATGATACAAAGCTAGGTGGCAGTGTGAACTGTGAACAAGATGCTATGCGGTTGCAGGGTGACTTAGACAGGTTGTGTGAGTGGGCGGATGTATGGCAGATGCAGTTTAATGTAGATAAGTGTGAGGTTATCCACTTTGGTGGTAAGAATAGTAAGGCAGATTATTATCTGAATGGTGTCAAGTTAGGAAAAGGGGACGTACAACGTGATCTGGGTGTCTTAGTGCATCAGTCACTGAAAGGATGTATGCAGGTACAGCAGGCAGTGAAGAAAGCCAATGGAATGTTGGCCTTCATAACAAGAGGAGTTGAGTATAGGAGCAAAGAGGTACTTCTGCAGTTGTACAGGGCCCTAGTGAGACCGCACCTGGAGTACTGTGTGCAGTTTTGGTCTCCAAATTTGAGGAAGGATATTCTTGCTATTGAGGGCGTGCAGCGTAGGTTAATTCCCGGAATGGCGGGACTGTCATATGTTGAAAGACTGGAGCGACAAGGTTTGTATACACTGGAATTTAGAATGATGAGAGGGGATCTTATCGAAACGTATAAAATAATTAAGGGGTTGGACGCGTTAGAGGCAGGAAACATGTTCCCAATGTTGGGGGAGTCCAGAACCAGGGGCCACAGATCAAGAATAAGGGGTAGGTCATTTAGAACAGAGATGAGGAAAAACTTTTTTAGTCAGAGAGTTGTGAATCTGTGGAATTCTCTGCCTCAGAGGGCAGTGGAGGCCAATTCTCTGAATACATTCAAGAGAGAGCTAGGTAGAGCTCTTAAGGATAGCGGAGTCAGGGGGTATGGGGAGAAAGCTGGAACGGGGTACTGATTGAGAATGATCAGCCATGATCACTTTGAATGGCGGTGCTGGATCGAAGGGCCGAATGGCCTACTCCTGCACCTATTGTCTATTGTCTATAATACTTATGGATTAGCATCCTGTGGGGGAGTAGTGAAGGACTGGTATATTTTGGGGTAGTACTGATATAGTGACACATTCGATGGTATTACTGAAGGGATGAAAAACTGTGTGTAGAACTGATGAAATTGCATACTTAAGGTGGTACTGACAGAGTGAAACACCGTCGGGCAGAGATGATGGACTGACATACTGTGGGGTTGTACTGATGAGAGTGACACGCTCTTGGGTACGACTAATGGAGTAACATGTAGTACTGATGGAGTGACAGACTGTGAAGTAGTATTGACGGAGTAACCTAACGTAGGGTAGTGTTGAAGTAATGGCACATTCTGGGGTAGTTCTGTTGGGGTGACACACTGTGCGGTAGTACTGTTGTTGTGACATAATGTGGGATGGAATTGATGGAGTGATACTGTGCGGTAGTACTGATGGAGTGACGAAATGTAGGATAGTACTAGTGTAATGGTATACTGTTCGATAGTACTGATGGAGTGACGAACTGTGGGGTAGTACTGGTGTAATGGTATACTGTTGGATAGTACTGATGGAGTGACGCACTGTGGAGTAGTACTGGTATAACGGTATACTGTGGGATAGTGCTGATGGAGTGACGCACTGTAGGGTAGTACTGGTGTAATGGTATACTGTGGGATAGTACTGATGGAGTGACGCACTGTGGGGTAGTACTGGTGTAACGGTATACTGTGGGATAGTACTGATGGAGTGACGCACTGTGGGGTAGTACTGGTGTAACGGTATACTGTGGGATAGTACTGATGGAGTGATGCACTGTGGGGTAGTACTGGTGTAACGGTATACTGTGGGATAGTACTGATGGAGTGACATCGGCGAGACCAAGCGCAAGCTCGACGATCGTTTCGCTGAACAGCTCCACACAGTCGTACCTGATCTCCCGGTTGCTCAGCACTTTAACTCACCCCCGCTCCCCCATTCCCAATCTGAACTTTCTGTCCTGGGCATCCTCCGTTGTCAGAGTGAGGCCCAGCGCAAATTGGAGGAACAGCACCTCATACTTCGCTTGGGCAGCAAACATACCTGCGATATGAACATTGACTTATCTAACTTCAATTAGCCATTGCTTCCCCTCTCTCTCCATCCCTCCTCCTTCCCAGTTCTCCCACCAGTCTCACTGTCTCCAACAAAATTCTATCACTTTCCCGTCGACCTCTCCGAAATCAGTCTAAAGGGTCTCAACCCGAAACTTCACCCATTCTTTCTCTCCAGAGATGCTGCCTGTCTCGTTGAGTTACACCAGCATTTTGTGTCTACCTTCCATTTAAACCAGCATCTGCATTTCTTTCCTACACGAAGTACAAGGCACGGCAGGACTTTCGGCTAATAATAGCTGTGCCGAACATGAGACGACCACCCTTACCTGCCTGCTCACAATGCATATCCCTTCATTACCTGAAAATCTGAACTTGTCTTAAATGTCACTATTGTATCTGCCTCCAACACCAGTGGAGTGGGTGGTAAGATTTTAGGACCCGTTATACAGGATGATGTGACAGAGTATTTATAAGTGCACGATGAAATAGGCATAAGTTGGCATGGCTTTGTGAATGGAAGGTCGTGTTTGATAAATTTGCTGGAATTATTTGAAGAAGTAAATAGCAACACAGCCAAAGGAGAGACAGTAGATGTTGTTTACTTTGACTTTCAGAAAACCTTTGACCAGGTGTCACAAGATGGCTGCTTAGGAAGATGAGAGCCCACGGTGTCAAAGGGCAGATACCAGCATGGATAACTGGTTGGCTGGATGGCAGAAGAAAAAGAGTGGCAATAAAGGGGGATTCTTTTCTCGTTGGCTAACAGTAACTAGTGGAGATCTTCAAGGATCGGTGTTTGCCCGCTACTCCACGTTTTATATTATGATTTGGACGAGGGGATCGAAGGCTTTGTGGCCAAGTTTGCGGATGTTACGAAAAGAGGTGGAAGGGCATGTAGTTTAGAGAAAGCATGGACTCCGCAGAAGGACTTGGACATGTTGGGGAATGGGTAGAGAAGTGGCAGATGGAATATAGTGTAGCAAAGTGCAGAGTACTGCATTTTGGTAGTAGGAATAATGGCGTAGACTATTGTCTAAGTGGGGAAATAATCCATAAATCGGAAGTGCACAGGGACTTGGGAGTGCTGGTTAAGGATTCCCAATTTTTTTATCAGCAAGTTGAGTCGGTGAGAATGATCAGCCATGATCACATGGAATGGTGGTGCTGGCTCGAAGCGCCGAATTGCCTACTCTTGCACCTATTGTCTATTGTCTATTGTCTAGTGGAAGCAAACTCATTGCTTGCATTCATTTCAAGAGGACTTGTACACAGAAACACGGATTTAATTTTGAGGCTATACAAGGCGACGGGAAGGCCGCATTTGGAATATTGTGAGCAATTCTGGGCACCATATCAGAGGGGAGGTGTGCTGGCTCTGGAGAGGGTCCAGAGGAGGTTTACAAGAATTATCCCAGCAATAAGTTAACCTCTGGCGAGCGTTTGGTCGACTCCCGGATTGCACTCGGAGTTTAGAAGTATGAGGGTGGACCTCATTGAAACATACAAATATGTGAATGGTTTAGATCCAGTGGATGTGGAAAGTATGTTTCCACTTGTGGGAGCGTCTCGGACAGGAGATCATTTCCTCAGAATTAATCTACGTTCTCTTTTGAAGCTGATCAGAAATTTATTTTTTCAGAAATTGATGAATTTGTGGAATTATTTGCCACAACAGGCTGTATAGGTCACGTCAATGGATATTTAAAGGCGCAGACAGAAAGATTATTGATTAATACAGGTATCAGAAGTTATGGGGAGAAGGCAGGAGAATGGGGTTTGGAGGGCAAAAGATTGGCGGATAAGACGATTGGCCGAATGGTCTAATTCTACTCCTATTCCTTATCACCCAATGCCCACCTGCGGTATTGCGTTCGATGGACATAGTGCCCCTTGCTTTCCCCGCACACCTCGTTTAAACTTCATCCCTTTCACCATAAAGGGGTGGCCTTCAATACTTGATATTTCCATCTTGAGAGGAATGTTCTGACTGTTTACCATATCTTTGCCTCTCATAATTTGCTATCGATCTATCAGGTTACTGCCCGAACTCCGATGAATCAGTCCAACGTCTGGTTGTTCATACGCTCCAGGCGATGTTCTTGTAAACGTCTTGAACACGATTTCCGAAGCGCCCATCTCCTTTGTGTACGAGAGCGAACACAACTGGACACAATGCTGCAAAAGCGGCCGAAGTAAAGTTCTCTAAAGTTGAATATTGACATCTGACTCATAATTCAATGACTCGGTCAAATATAGCAAGCATTCTACGTGGCTTATTTATTACTCTAAACGTACTACCACGATTTGCGTGTTTCGCATTGGGAACTCAAGGTCCATCATAAGCAATGCTGATGCTGCGATGCACTTATATTGTACAGACAGTGAGGGCTGTTGTGCCTCGATGTTGCATTGTACTGTTGATGTTCATCCACGGGAGGGCGCTGTGACAGTATATTGCTACTGTACATGCACTGAGGTGCGCTGTGTGTGGATGTTGCAGTGTGCTGCTGATGTTCATCCACGGGAGAGCGATGTGACAGTCTATTGCCACTGTACATGCACTGGGGTGCGCTGTGTAAGGATGCAGCAGTGCACTGTTAAAAAAGAACACTGGTACAAAAGTCATAGCAGCAGAGTTAGTGCACCAAGGCCCATCGAGTCCACTCCTGCATTCTATCATGGCTCACCTATCGTCCCCACTCAACAAGATCTCCCTCTCTCACGAGGCCCACAGAGGATGGGAGAGAGAGAGAGAGAGAGAGAGAGAGAGAGAGAGCGCCCCTCAAATAGCTGCCTAGATAGAGAGCTACCTATTTACTATCAATATCTCCAGCTATCTCGCTGATAGCTGATATACAGATATCCAGCTTTCTAGCTGTCTAGCATTGCATGTAGATAGCTATCTAGGTAGTTCGCTATCTTGCTAGCGAGATAGCTCACACGCTGTCTGGCAGTCTATCCTGCTGGCTAGCAATCCAGTTCTCGAGATAGCTTGAATGATAGGTAAAGAGCTAACTATTTTGGTAGCAACATAGCTAGGTCACTAACTTGCCTGAGGGCTAGAGAGATAGATAACTAGATAACTAGATTGTTAGCCAGCAGCTTTGGCGGCCAGATAGCGGTTGAGCTTGATGGAGCTTTGCTAGATGGTTAGTGAGAGCTAGGCATCTAGCCAGCTATACCAGTAGATAGCTCACGAGCCAGATCGCAAGAAAGTTTTATAGCGATTAATGAGCTATCTAGCTAGATCGAAATAGGTCTCTCTCGTTCTCCCTTTCACCCCCCCCCCCCCCCCGAGAGCGAGCGAGCGAGAGACCGCACTCCACAAAGAGCTGCCTACGCAACTAGCTACTATCTTTGCTATGCAGAGATCCAGCTATCACACTATCACACCATCCATCTGTCTAGCGTTCAAGCTATCTAGCAATGCAGGTATTTGGCTATCTAGAAAGCTAACACGCTATCTGGCTGTCTTTCCCGCAGGTAATCAATCAGGAGCACATGGGCCTGAGAGGTGACCTCTACAGGCGAAATGGGTATGAGGGGAATAAATTGAGTGAATGCACAGTCTATTTAACAGGGTAGGAAAATCAAGCACGATAGGGCATGGGTTTAAGGTGAGAGGTGTTAATGTTTAATACAGATACTTAATTCTGATAGCAATTCCTGCATAGATTCATACTCATAGAATGATACAGAGTGGAAACAGGCCATTCGGCCCAACTTGCCCACACCGGCCAACATGTTCCAGCGACACGACTCCCACCTGGCCGCGTTTGGCCCATATGCCTCCAAATCTGTCCGATCCATGTACTTGTCTAACTGCTTCTTACATGTTTGGACAGTCCCTGCCTCAATGACCTCCTCTGGCAGCTTGTTCCATACATCCACCATCCTTTGCGTGAAAAAGTTACCCACCAGGTTCCTACTAATCTTTTCCACATTCACCTTGAACCTATAAATGACGCAGGAAGGTGTTCTGGAGTAAAATGGATCCCATAGGCAATTATTATTCACTGTGAGGTCGTCTTTGCATCGGGGATGGAATTTCCATTCATGACCCGTTGCCCTGTAAACGGAAGTGCATATTCCTGATCCCTTTATTGCAGATTCCCACCCCAGACGAGGACAGATCTCAACATGAACAGATAACATTTAACACCAAGTGACGCCACTCTGTTCACCACCCGCTCTCTGTCTATTCCATTCAGTGGAACCTCTCTCTTCACTCCCCATCTGTTCCGTCATGAGCTTCATCCAGTCCTCCCGTACAGGCAGACGGAACATCTTCACTCTGATCCCCAGCCACGCACTACGCTACACAGGAACATTCACATGTTGCCATTGATCGGCCCCATCATTTACTTTCCAACTTTCTAATCATTGATGCCTTCTGCTCTGTCTCCTGACCCCGAATCTAAAACTTACGTCAGCTGCATCTACGGATGCTGCATGACTCGCTGTTATCTCTTTATTCAAGATTACAGTGTCTGTATTCTCCTTTGACATGAAAGATTTGTATTGTTTGATGACAGATTTGTTTCGTCGTCCATTAACTGCTGATTATTGACGTTTGCCACAGTCTTTGTATGCAGCCCGGTCTTCGATTGAGTTGATTTCCTGATAATGCGCCTTCATATTACGACGCAATGTTCCCCAACGCTTATCCAATCGGACCGATTACTGTGCCTTCGCTCTGTAAAACTGCAAATAGCTTAATAAGAGTTCCACTTCATCGACTGAGGGCAGATCTAATGGAGACCCCCGGTCTCCTCAGACCACTGCGGTGTTGCTCTTTTCGTTGGTGCTTCGTTATTAAATCTTTCTGAATGCCAGCAGGCGCACCACCAATAGATGATCGGATGACAAACGAGACCGTCAAATGGAACGGCAGGCATACTTACTGGTCGTGTAGGCCTACTTACTACGTCGTGCTTGAGCCCTGCCGAGGGGGATGGGCTGGGGGAGAGAGAGAGTTGTTGATTTTAGTTACCTGTGCATTCCTGAGGCTAGATTGGTTGAGTTCATCGCAAATGATGAACAGTACCATAGGGTTTGGTTCTTAAAGAGAGTTCATGACCGAGTATAATTCATCCGCTGCCATCTTGGTGTTGACTTTGCGTGGTATGTGGACACGATGGTTGCGGTGAATTGCCCCGGTCGATTAAATGGACGGCACATAGTGAACGGGTATTAGAGACATAGAAACATAGATCAATTGGTGCAGGAGGTAGCCATTTGGCCCTTCGAGCCAGCATCGCCATTCATTGTGATCATGGCTGATCATCCACAATCAGTAACCCGTGCCTGCATTTTCCCCATATCCCTTGATTCCGCTAGCCCCAAGAGCTCTGTCCAACTCACTTTTAAATGCATCCAGTGATTTGGTCTCCACTGTCTTCTGTGGCAGAGAATTCCACAAAGTCACAACTATCTGGGTGATTTTTTTTTGCACCTCCGTTTTAAATGTCCTCCCCTTTATTCTTAGACCGTGGCCCCTGGTTCTTTCCTTTTCCAGAATCTGACACCATTGAGATAATAATTTCCGTCTTTGTTTTCGCCGCCATAGTGGATAACCCCACATTTATCTACGTCATACTGCATCTGCCATGCATCTCCCCACTCACTCAACCTGTCCAAGTCACCATGGATAAACAGTGACATTATCAGTGTGGTCAGTGATGGGTCTGGATAAGCAGTGACATTATCAGTGTGGTCAGTGATGGGTCTGGATAAGCAGTGACATTATCAGTGTGGTCATTAATGGGTCTGGATAAACAGTGACATTATCAGTGTGGTCAGTGATGGGTCTGGATAAGCAGTGACATTATCAGTGTGGTCAGTGATGGGTCTGGATAAGCAGTGACATTATCAGTGTGGTCATTAATGGGTCTGGATAAACAGTGACATTATCAGTGTGGTCAGTGATGGGTCTGGATAAGCAGTGACATTATCAGTGTGGTCAGTGATGGGTCTGGATAAGCAGTGACATTATCAGTGTGGTCAGTGATGGGTCTGGATAAGCAGTGACATTATCAGTGTGGTCAGTGATGGGTCTGGATAAGCAGTGACATTATCAGTGTGTTCAGTAATGGGTCTGGATAAGCAGTGACATTATCAGTGTGGTCAGTGACCCTCATCTCATTAAATCTGACCCCGATGTTTTACCTTTGACATGATGTAAATAAGGAATCCTTTTATTTTATTTCAAATGTTGGACTCTAAAGGGTTAGCGAAGGTTCAGTATCCATAATTAATCTCATCAGCAATGAGCGCTAACTCCATCTTGCTGCTCTATCCACGCTGGTAAACACGGCAGCTGAAGATACGTTAACTTGTTATTTTCTTCTTAATTAACACAGGTTAGAAATGCTAATTAACTCTCTCCGGCAGACATTTGAAAGAATAACACATAATGCTGAAAATTAAAATGCAGGATCAGATCTGAGAAAGGGGGAGTTGAGTAAATGTGCTGTGTACTTCGCCCAGTGGGGAATATTAGTTCCAGCCGGTGAACACGAGCTGTGGCTCTGTTCAATCTGCAGTTTATTTTGCGGTGAACCACTTCAGACGAGGTGACAGGTAGATGTGAATTCAAACCCACAGACCAGACAGCAAGGTCGGTCTGAGACTAAATGACCAACTCATCCGTCTGGGCTTTCCACACAGCGGCACACAGAAAGCTGCCACACACGCAGACTTCATTTATGTGCTTATTTATTAAGTCATTCAAGAGAGCATATCTCCCATCATGCAGTGCAAATCTGGCACTCGTAGAAACTGAAATAAACACTTCAATGATCAGGGAATGTTATTAAAAATGACCAATGTAGATGACAGGCAAATCCCCTCATTTCAAGGCTGGAGTTCAGTGGTAACAAAATATCCAAGGGCCATTGAAAAGCAGTTTATTTGTTAGTGCTGTACCTGGCGCAAATTTCAGACAAAGGTTGCCGTGTTTCATGGGGAGAGATGGTGCATTTTAGTTCATCTGAACTATTCCCATTTACCGGCATATGAAGCGCAAAATGTACCTGTAAAGTTTCCAGTTTGGCAGCATCTTTCCTATAGCATGGTACCCAGAACAGAACATAATATCCCAAATGCGGTCTCACGAAGGTCTTATATTACTGCAACATGACCTCCCAACATCCATACTCAATACTCTGGCAGATAAAGACCAATGTGCCAAAAGCCTTTTTGACCACCAGATCTACCTGTGACTCTGCCTTCAAGGAACTGTGCACCTGCACTCCTAGATCCCTCTGCCCGACAACACTACCCAGAGCCCTACCATTCACTGTGTCGGTCCTGCCCTTGATAGATTTCTCAAAATGCAATACCTCACTTTGCAATACTATAATTTGATTGGACTATAGGAGTAAAGAGAACCTTTTGCATTTGTATAGGTCAGTGGTGAGACTACATCTGGAATATTGTGTGCAGTTTTGGTCTCCTAATTTGAGGACGAACATCCTTGCGATTGAGGCAGGGCAGAGTAGTTTTACTAGATCAATCCCTGGGATGGCCGGACCGTCACATGAGGAAAGATAGGAAAGACTGGACTTCTATTCACTGGAATTGAGAAGTATGAGAGGGGATCTTAGAGAAACGTATAAAATAATAAAAGGTCTGGACAAGCTAGATGCAGGAAAGATGTTCCCGGTGATGGGGGAGTCCAGAACCAGGGACGACAGTCTAGGAATAAAGGGGGGGGGGGGGTGGGCATTTAAAGCTGAGGTGAGAAAAACCTCTTCACCCAGAGCGTTGTGAATTTGTGTAATTCTCTGCTACAGAAGGCAGTGGAGGCCAATACACTGGATGAATTTAAAAGGGAGTTAAATAGAGCTCTAGGGGCTAGCGGAATCAAGCAATTTGTGAAGAAGGCAGGCACGGGTAACTGAATGTGGATGATCAGCCATGATCACAATGAATGGTGCTGCTGGCTCGAAGGGCCAAATAGCCTCCCTCTGCACCTATTTTCTATGTTTCTATGTTTCTCACATTTATCTGCATTAAATTGCATCAACCATTCCTCGGTACACTTGGCTAATCGTTCAAGATCCTATTACACTTCATTACAACCATCTTCACTGGTTTCTGCAAAACAACCTACTATTGTATCATCTGCAGACTTGCTATTCTTGCTGCTGTGTTTTCTCATCCAAATCTTTCATATAGTCGACAAACAGTAACTGGCCCAGCATCGAACCCTGAGGGACGACACTAATCACTGGGGTCCAGTCCGAGAAGCAACCTTCCACCATAACCCTCTGCTTCCTTCCATGAAGCCAATGTGCTATCCATTAAGCTATCTCTCCTTGAATCTCATGCGATCTATCCTTCAAGAGCAGGCTACCACTAGGAACCTTCTCGAATACTATGCTGATGTCCATGTATACAACATCTACAGCTCTGACCTGATCGACCTTTTTGGTCACGTGTTCAAAAAGCTAACTATAAAAGGTACTTTCAGGTACATAGGTACTAAAATTACTCACTATAAAATGTACGAACTAATGGTGCTAACACAAAAGTACTCTCGCAACCTTTAAGGAACATTTAGACAGGTGCATGGATAAGCCATTGATAGGAAAATGTGCCGATCGCAGGCAGGTGGGACTAGTGTGGAGGAGACATGTTGGCCGGTGTGGGCAGGCTGGGCCGAAGCCTCTGTAAGATTCTATGACTCTGTCTCTATAACTGGAGGGTGTGTGCACAAATAGTGCAGTAAGATATTCCACACTTGTCCATGGATCTCTGTCCTGGGATCGGAGAACAGATTCACTTAGAAATATAGAAACATAGAAACATAGAAAATAGGTGCAGGAGGAGGCCATTAGGGCCTTCGAGCCAGCACCGCAATTCATTGTGATCATGGCTGATCATCCACTTCAAGACAAATCATGTAAATCATACTTTTTTAAAACATCAACAGTTAGCAGTTCTGTTGAATGGTTAGCCATTGATCGGTAACCTGCATACATGTCCAATCATCTACAGTGGCTCAGCACGAGGCCAATGTTGTCAATGGTTTCACTGGTGAAAATATATCTGAGCATTGTGCGACGGAACTGGGACTGGTTGTTATGTGAGATGTCCTTGGAATGGATGAGTCACAGAAACTACATGTGTGTGATTTCAGTGAAGTAGGTAATGGGTCTGGATAAGCAGTGACATTATCAGTGTGGTCAGTGATGGGTTTGGATAAGTAGTGACATTATCAGTGTGGTCACTGATGGGTCTGGATAAGCAGTGACATTATCAGTGTGGTTAGTGATGGGTCTGGATAAGCAGTGACATTATCAGTGTGGTTAGTGATGGGTCTGGATAAGCAGTGACATTATCAGTGTGGTCAGTGATGGGTCTGGATAAGCAGTGACATTATCAGTGTGGTTAGTGATGGGTCTGGATAAGCAGTGATATTATCAGTGTGGTCAGTGATGGGTTTGGAGAAGCAGTGACATTATCACTGATCTTACGATCTAATAGAAACATAAGTGTAAGAAAATAACTGCATATGCTGGTACAAATCGAAGGTATTTATTTCAGAAAATGCTGGAGTAACGCAGCAGGTCAGGCAGCATCTCAGGATAGAATGAATGCGTGACGTTTCGGGTCGAGACCCTTCTTCAGACTGATGTCAGGGGGGCGGGACAAAGGAAGGATATAGGTGGAGACAGGAAGATAGAGGGAGAACTGGGAAGGGGTGTGGAAGAGAGGGACAGAGGAACTATCTAAAGTTGGAGAAGTCAATGTTCATACCGCTGGGCTGCAAGCTGCCCAAGCGAAATATGAGGTGCTGTTCCTCCAATTTCCGATGGGCCTCACTATGGCACTGGAGGAGGCCCATGACATAAAGGTCAGACTGGGAGTGGGACGGGTAGTTGACGTGCTCAGCCACCTGGAGATCAGGTTGGTTAAGGCGGACTGAGCTAATAGAAACATAAAATTATAAAGGGATTGGGTAGACTAGATGCAGAAAATGTTCCCGATGTTGGAGGAGTCCAGAACCAGGGGTCACAGTTTAAGAATAAGTGTTAGACTATTTAGGACTGAGGTGAGGAAAAACATTTTCACGCAGAATTGTGAACCTGTGGAATTCTCTGCAACAGAAGGCAGTGGAGGCCAATTCACCGGATGTTTTCAAGGCATAGTTAGATAATGCTCTTCGGGTAACGGGAACAAGGTATATGGGGAGAAAGCGGGCACGGGGTACTGATTTTGGATGATCAGCCATGATTATGTTGAATGATGGTACTGGCTCGAGGGCCGAATGGCCCACTCCTGCACCTATTTTCTATTTCTCTATGTTTCTGTGTCTATGCATCAGGTTGCGATGCTTCCATTTCATCTTAACTCCCGTGTTTTGTATTTCATACGAAAGTGGATAATAAACCTGTGTTTTACATTATTGCATATGTTTGGCTATAAAGGGTTAACGTATGTTCAGTATCTGTAATTAATCTCATCTGGAATGATCACTAACTCCATCTTGCTGCTCTATCCACGCTGGTAAACACGGCAGGTGAAGATGCTTTCATTTGTGATTTTCACCTTAATTAACAATGGTTATAAATACTAATTGCCTCTCTCCGGCATATAATTTAAAGAATAACACATAATGCTGAAAATTAAAATGCAGCTTCAGATCTGAGCTAGGGAGAGTTGAGCAATTGAGCTGTGCCATTCACCCAGTGGGGAATATTAGTTCCAGCCGTTGAACACAAGGCGAGGTTCTGTTCAATCTGTAGTTTACGTTTTATTGAACTACTTCAGACCAGTTGACAGGTTGATGCTAATTCAAACCCACAGACCTGACAGCAAAGTCAGTCTGAGAGTGAATGACCATCTCACCTGTCTGGGCTGTCCACAGTGGTTTAGAAACATAGAAACATAGGCAATACTTGCAGGAGTAGGCCATTTGGCCTTTTGAGCCGGCACCGCCATTCAATATGATCACGGCTAATCATCCTAAATCAGTACCCCGTTCCTGCTTTCTCCCCATGCAGCTTTATTCCGTTAGCCCGAAGAGCTATATCTGACTCTCTCTTGAAAACCTCCTGTGAATTGGCCTCCACTGCCTTCTGTGGCAGAGTATTCCACAGATTCACAATTCATCTCAACTGGGGAGGCCGATGACAGATCAGTTTTTCCTTATCTCAGTAACAATTGAGCTACCCCTTATTCTTAAACTGTGATCCCTGTTCTGGACTCCCCCAACATCGTGAACATTTTTTCCTACATCTAACCTGTCCAATCCCTTAAGAATTGTATATGTGTAAGAAGGAACTGCAGATGCTAGTTTAAACCGAAGACAGACACAAAAAGCCGGAGTAACACAGCGCGACAGGCAGTATCTCTGGGGACAAGGAATGGGTGGAGACCCTTCCACAAAATTGTATATGTTCTACAAGATCCCCTCTCATCCTAAATTCCAGTGAATTTAAGCAAACTCTCACACACACACACTCAGTCTGTATTTCTGTGCCTATTTATTAATAATACAAGAGAGCATTTCTCCCTTCCTGCTGTGTATAACTGGCTCACATAGAAACTGAAAAAAACACTTCAATGATCAGAGACATATTAAAATGACCAACGTGTATGACAGGCATTTATATCATGTTGTTGCTTAAACTGCAAGTTTGATAAAATTCGACACCTAATGGCGTTTAATTCCTCGGATTTCCAGGCTGGAGTTTAGTTTGAGGAGAGTGAAGAACATGTTGCACACTTGCGAGGGAAATGAACAATGTGTCTCCGTTGTTGATGACACCACCACCCAATACAGCATCGCCACTGCTGTGCAGTCAGTGATGTGTCCGCTATGTGGCTACAACTGGGGAGACCGACGACAGAGCACATTAGAGATTACACAACCGCTGATTCCAGTCATGGGAACAGCAGGGAAACAGGCCCTTCGGCCCGACTCGTCCGTGCAGACCGAGATGCCTATCTACGGTAATCTCATTCACCTGTATTTGTCCCAGATCCGTCCATTTCCATCCGAAACAAACGGCTGTCCAAATGCTGTTTATTTGCTGAGATGGTATCTGTCCCCACCGTCTCAAAAGAAAAGATTGCTCCATCGTTGAAGTCAGAATTCCCTTAAATCTCTCCCCTTTCGATTAAACGTACGTTCTCTAGGTTTAGATTCTCCCAGCCTGGGAAATAGCTGTGACCATCTACTCAACCCTGCTGTAGCTGACATAATTTTACAAGCCTCAGTAAGGTCGTCCCTCTGCATTATTGCTCCAATGAGATCAATCCCACCTGATCAAATCTGTCCTCAAACTAACGCTGTCCATTCCAGATAACATCCTGGTGAATCTGTTCCGCACTGCCTCTGGCAATAGGACATCATTTGTGTAATATGGTGACCAGAACTACACAAAAGGGCCTCGCAGATATTTGAAGTACAACTGAGGAGAGCGCTGCACTTGGAGGAGCAGTTAAGTCTTGATTATTCTTTATTTGGATGTTCACCTGTAGTGCAAATGTATTCACTATCAGACGCACATGTGAAGTGAAACCATCAGTGAGTTCAGAAGTGTCAGTACCGATGACCTGGAACCGAGGCAGAAAGGTGAATGAACTGTAGAGCAGAGCGATCTAGGACGACAGGTACATCGTGTATTGAATGGAGCGTCACGGGTTGATAGTGTGGTCAAAAAGACTTTTGTAACATTGGCCGTCTTCGGTCATAGCATTGTGTATAGATATACGGAGGCTATGCTGCCGTTGTGTAAGACGTTGGTGAGGCCGCATTTGGAATATTGTGTTGTGTTGTGGGCACCATGATACAGGAAAGATGGTGTCAATCTGGAAAGGTGATAGAGGAGATTTACGAGGATGTTACCAGGAACAGTGGGCCTGATCTGGAGGGACAGGTTCAGCAGGCTGGTACTATATCCCTTGGTGCATATAGGCTAGTACTATATCCCTTGGTGCATATAGGCTAGTACTATATCCCTTGGTGCATATAGGCTAGTACTATATCCCTTGGTGCATATAGGCTAGTACTATATCCCTTGGTGCATATAGGCTAGTACTATATCCCTTGGTGCATATAGGCTAGTACTATATCCCTTGGTGCATATATTAATATTAATATTAATTATTATTACTATAGTATTATTATTGTATTTACTACCCCCGGCATGTAGCGGAACCTCCAGGGCAGGGAGGAGACTATCCGGCATTTGGAAGTGCTTCCGGGAAGTGTGTCTGATGTGTGTGGGTCTGTGTTTGGGTTTGTGTGTGGGTTTATGTTTGGGTCTGTGTTTGTGATTGTGTTTGTGTTTGTGTTTGGGTTTGTGTTTGGGTTTGTGTTTGAGTTTGTGTTTGTGTTTGGGTCTGTTGCAATAATCATGCAAAACCGCTCAATGGTTAAATGCAATTGATGCATCGCATTAGGATAACTTTGCAGGCTGCTGCAATGTTAAATGCAGCGATGGCCTTGCATTAAAGTCACCTAGCTACCCCCAATGGATGTTATATGCTTTAAATTAATTGCAATAATTTTGCAAAACCTCTCA
Organism: Rhinoraja longicauda; assembly: GCF_053455715.1. Lineage (NCBI taxonomy): Eukaryota > Metazoa > Chordata > Chondrichthyes > Rajiformes > Arhynchobatidae > Rhinoraja > Rhinoraja longicauda. The sequence continues at coordinate 21,205 of NW_027603110.1, forward strand.
AATGTTAAATGCAACAAATGCATCGCATTAGGATGACTTTTCAGGCTGCTGCAATGTTAAATGCAGTGAT
>NW_027603111.1:0-21254 GCF_053455715.1 Rhinoraja longicauda
GAGAGAGAGAGAGAGAGAGAGAGAGAGAGAGAGAGAGAGAGGGAGAGAGAGAGAGTCCACCCCACCCTACCCCTGACGGTCCCCAGTGTGGAGGGGGGGGGGTGAGCATGAGGGGGTAGATACTGAAATAAACACTTCAATGATCAGGGACTGTCATTAAAAATGATCAATATATCTGACAGGCAATTGTGTTATTTTTTCTGCTTAATCTGCATCTTTGAGCAAGGGGGCGATTGGGTGAATGTGAGGGGCTGGGGGTCCCGGAGCGGGGCCGGCGATGGGATCATCCGCCCGGGACTGACAGCTGGAAGATGCGGCGGTGAATGTGAGGAGCCGGAGCCCGGAGCGGAGAGACTGCGGCCGCCCTCTGGGATGCGCTCAGGGCGCGGGTTTATTAATGAGCCGCAGCGCTGAGGTGAGCGGATATTTCACCGCGCTCTTCACCTGCTCCCTGAACTTGGACTGGGTCGCCGCGTAAATAAATGTGTTGGTGCAGCAGCTGAGATTCCTCAGCAAAAACCCGACGAAGCTAAAGATATATTGGGAATCATTCATATCATTCCCAATCCCTGTGATCTGATAATAGACGAAGTTTACAACCAGCGTCAGCCACAGGAGGATGAAGCTGCCGGAGATGGTGAAGAGTAAAACCACAGACCTCCTCCTGCTCTCCATCTCCGGGTCACTGCGCTTCTCCCCCTTGCTCTCACCCCTCAGCCCCTGACGGACCCGACTGGCCACTAAAATGTGCCGGACTGTCAGAGCGTTGAGCAGCAGGATCACAGCGAAAGGGAGGAACGGAGTTAAAACCGTGTCGATCCAGTCAAATGCCACCCACCCGGGGTCAGTGTAATAACTGTCCACCGCGACACAGCCCCACGGGACATTGTCGATGGTTGTCAGGGGTTCCAGTGTGAAGTAGCGGGGAACGTTTTTCAGACACAGCAGAACGCCGGCTGTTGCGAGAACCGCAGCCGCAGTTTTCCCGGTGCAATATTTAGTTTTCAGCTTCTGGCAACAAATGGCGACAAAGCGATCAAAGGTGAAAGTGACGGTGAACCAGACAGAACAGTCTGTAGCTGAATACCTCAGTACATCGTTAACACTGCACACAGGGGTGATGGACAGGAAACTCCAATAAAAGTAATGGGATCGGATCCAATACAAAATGACCTCGATGATCAGGGCGAGTAGATCGGCCGCTGCCATGGCCACCAGGTAGCGAGTGGTGCAGGTGGAGAGGCCGCACTTTCCCCGGGACAGGATCAGAATCGCCACTAAATTCACTGCGGAAAGAGAAGGGGAGCGGACACTGGGCATTACTGAACACGGTCTCCGGGGCTGAACACCGGCTCCACTTTCAGCTGGAGATCAGGAGTGTTGGAGTCGGTGCGCGGCTACAGGTTTAACAATGTCAGACCCGGCTCCGACTGTGCCCGACCTGCCTGCTTCAGGGGAGAGGAGATAAGGCGACGGGCGGGGTAAAGGGAGGGGAGGGAACGAGCAGCCGCCCGCTACAATAGGCGGAATGGTCCTGTCAACAGTTAACCCCGCTCACAGTCTCTGATGGGGCCGGTTTGACAGACTTAACCGTGACCGGCCGCGTTTAACCAGGGCTCTGGGAACTCGGCATCTGATGGGGACGAGGAGGGTTCCAGAGGGAAGGCAGGGACAACTTAGGATCCGGCAGCAGAGTGGCTCCGTTAATGGATTCATTCCTCAGTTCGGTAGCAACACACGCCGGTAGATCCGCGGCCACTGGTTCAGGAGATCGATCCAATTATTGACCAACAGGCGTTGGAATACGACTGTGACAGACTCCACAGTGAGACGTGTCCACACGAGCGGGTGTTCACTCTGATCAATAACTCAGACACAGTGAACTTCACAATGTAAACCCCTTCCCAGTCACACCGTCCCGGAGAGCTGCCTGTCCCGAGCACTGGGACAACTCTGGGCAAGGTCCCACTGAAGGCAAGAACAACATTCTAGTGGGTCCCGGCAGTGGGAGAAAGAGAGGGTTAGTTTCGGCTGCCTGAAAATGAGAAAAATCACAGCATTAATTCAAAGATATTTCATTTAGAGGATTGATATACTTCACATATTCTTGTACAACAATCATCAGTTAGGAATATTGTAACACGATCAGAATCATGTCAACACCGGTTAACAGACGGAGTTATAAATCTTGAATTGTTCTGCTCACTTACCAGGGACTCCAACGGCAGCAATGATCACGTACAAGATTTTCTGCACGGCGTAATATTCCCAAAGCTTTTCCCACATGTTCTCTGACCAGCGACGTGTCCCCGTGAACTACCGGTAATCTCTCGGAATGAAATGCCGGGGCAGAACATTCCCGGAGATTTTATACCATTTTCCGTCTCCACCGGGACAGTGAAGTTTCAACAGAATTAAAAATAGAGATTTTGAAATTATTCGCAAACAGATGACATCAGCCAAGTGAAATCCCTGCTGAGACAGGTCGTGATTTATTCAGGGAATTGATTGAGAAACTCCAAAGACTGGGAATTGTGGCGATACTGAGGGATGGAAATTGGGAGCGGCATTGTTCCAGCAAAGGGAATATTGTTTCAAAATCCATCAGGTCCAACTCTCCGCCTCATGTTGTTTATCTGATTTACTTCAACCCGCTTCACTCAGCAAAGTAATTCAAAATTCCAGGGACCCTCTCATGGCTTCTGGTGCCCCGTTTGAAGGTGGACTGGACGACATTTGTCCACAGGTTGAGGAATTAGTTCAACAAATCACCTCGCTCTAAAATGCCTCTCCACTCTGCTTCACCACTAAATATATTTGCGGCTCATCTGACTGCAACCAGAACCCCACACATCCGGTGATGCCGGTAACCATTCACTCCTTGCTCGTCTGAAATATATCTGCCTTTTCCCTGGGACAATAAAATTCTCTGCCTTCATCACCTCTGAGGAGGAACGACACAAAGACTCACGACACTCAGAGAACAGCAACAGCAACATTGCCGCCTCAGAATTGTCCTAAAGGCAGATAAAACTGCAAATGATGCAGCACACCTCCCTGCTCCCTTTCTCTCTCCCTCCATCCTTACTGCTGTCCTCTCTTTGAATTGATACACTCTCTCCTACCCTCTTTATTCTCCCTCTCTGCGCCGCCCTCGCTCGACCAACCTCTCTCCCTTTACCATCCCTCCCCTCTTACTCTCACTGAATGTCTCCCTCCGTTTCCCTGCACTTCTCTGAACATTCCCTCTCTCCATTTTGCCAACCCACTCGCTCTGAACTCCCCACTCTCCTCATCTTCCCACTCCCCGTTGATACTTCACTCTCGCTCCATCTCTTCCACTTTCGTCGTCTCCGCTATCTCTCCATTTCATCTTTGTACTCCCTATCTGTCTCTCCACGTCCCCCAACTCACCTCCTGCTCGCCCTCACTTCTCTATCCAACGCCTTTCTTAGGAAGTGCGGTTAAAACGGTTAGCCACCATGGGATGTAACAGCTGTCCCTATACCCCTTCCCTCACGCTCCAGAAACCCTTCCAGGTGAGACAGATGTTCACTTGCACCTCCTCTAATCTCATATACTTCATGCGGTGCTCCAGACATGGCCTTCTTCACATCGGCGTGGTCAAGTGGAAACTCGGCCACCGTTTCGCCGAACACTTACCCTCGTTCCGCTAACGTCTGCCGGATCTCCCTGTTACTAACCATTGTAACTCCTCTTCCCACACTGACCTTTCTGTCCTGGACGTCCTCCATTGACAGAGTGAGGCTACACGCAAACGTAAAGAACGCCACTTCATATCCTGCTTTGGTACTTTACAACCTAATGGTCTGGACATTGAATTATCCAATGTTAGGTAACTAACGTCCTTATTCCCGCTTTCCCCTCGCACTTCCTCGTGCCTCAACCGGACTCGCACCTACCTATCTCCTCTACCTCCCCTTTACCGATATTCCTTCCACTCTCTTTATAATTCCATCCTCTGTAATCCTCATCTCACTCCTTTTATCCTTTACTCTCTGGTCTCAACCACCTGACTGTGAAAACACTATTCACCTGCATCCGCTCATCATTCAACCTGCTTTGTCCTGTCACCCTCTGTTCCAGCCTTCTCCCGCTGCCAACAACAATAAGCCTGAAGAAGGGTCCTGAACGGGTACGTTCAGCATATCCCCAACAACTGTCACTAACCTCTGCAGATGCACCATAGAAAGTATGTTATCAGGATGCCTCACAGCTTGGTTCGGGAACAGCTTCACCCAAGACCGTAAGAATTCTAGCGAATTGCGGACGCAGCCCAGACCATCACACAAAGCAACCTCCCTTCTATTTACTCCATTTATGCCTCAAGCTGCCTGGGCAAGGCTGGGAGCAAAGTCAATGACTACTTGCACCCTGGCCACTCCCTCTTCTTTCCTTTCCCATTAGGCAAAATGTAGACAAGTGTGAAAATGCACACCTCCTGATTCAGGCACAGTTTCTGAACAGCTGTTATCGCCCAACTGAATCATCCTACCACAACCAGAGGGCAGTGTTGAGCTGCTATCTACATCTTTGGTGACCCTCGGACAATCTTTGATCGGGACATGCTGGTTTTACCATGAACTAAATGTTATCCCTTATCATATATCCGTACACCGTAAATGGCTCGATTATGATCATATATTGTCTCTCTGTTGACTGGATAACACTTAACAAAAGCTTTTCACGACACTTCAGAACCCGTGAAAATAAACGAAACTAAACTGATAAACTATACTTCTCCAGAGATGCATCCTGACTCGCATTGGTTATTGTTTGTGTGTGAAAGTGTGATTGTGTGAGTCCATGCGTAAGTGTGTTAGCCCGTGTATGCAAGTGTGATTGTGTGAGATTGTGCAAAGTTGGAGTGTGTATGTATGCGTAAGTGTTTGCAACAATTTCAATGATTCAATGATACGTTATTGGCACATGTACCAGATACAGTGAAATGGTTTGTTTCGTAGACAACCCGGTAACATCATGCAGCATACGTCACCCAGGCAGTACACAGGTTTCGCTACATTTTGACGCCGGCAAATTTACAGACGTTAGCCGGATAGTTCTATCTCCTGCCTGCCGCCGCACCGCGGGTCGCCCCTTCGTTCTCGGCGGCCTTCCTCGCTCTTCGACGGTCCACCTCGCTCTCTGCGGTTACTCGCGGCTCCCACCTCGCTCCCGAGGCGCGGCTCCCATCGCCGTCCGCGGTGGGCGAGCCTGGTCTACCGGGCCGACTGAAGGGCTTGGCCCCGCTTACCGGGAACACTCCCGGCCGCGCTGCCTTGCTCGCTGCGAATACCCTGGGATCCTACTGAATCCCAAAATGTGGAAGTGTGCATGAGTGTGTGAGGGCGGCAGAGTTTATAAGAATGCCTGTATTTGTGTGTGTGTCTGTCTGTGCGTGTGCGTGAGTGTGCGTGTGAGTGAGTGAGCATTAGTAAGTGTGGGTGCTGGTGCGATTGAATGGATCTGAGTCTCTGAGTGGGACAGTGCATATGTGTTTGTGAGTGACAGTGTTTGCGTGTGTGAGTGTGTGTGGCTCTTTGTCTGCGAGACAATGTGAGACAATATGTGGGAATGTGAGTTTGTGAGAAAGTTTGAGTATGTAATTGTTTGATAGTGCGCGTGTGTGTGCGCGAGTATATGATGGTGTTGAGTCAGTGAGTGTGTTCGCTAGTCACTGTGTGCGAATGAGCGCGTGTTTCTTAGTGCTAGTATGTGTGTATGTGTCTGTAGGTGTGAGTGCATGTGTATGTGAGATTGTATGTGAGAATGTGTGAGAGTGTATTTGAGTGCTTGTGATTGTATGTAAGAGATCGTGCGTGGCTACGTGCGCGGGTATGTGTGTGCGTGTTTGACTGTGTTTGTGTGTGAATATGTTTGTTTATGATTGTGTAACAGCTTGGGTGTAGATACGATAAGCGTGAGTGTGCAAGAATGTCAGCGTGTGAGGGTGCGCGAGTGTCTGGGAGTGTCGGTGGTGTGTAAGTCTGAATTGGTATGAGTGAGCGTGCGAGAGTATTTGTGTGTGATCAGTGTGTTGGAGTGTGCAAACGTATATAAAGTATCTGTAGACCTGGAAGCCTGTGTGACTTTTCGTGAATTTACGGGAGTGTGTGAGCAAGTGTGAGTACGTGCGTCTCTGTTAGGTAGAAATGTGGAGTGGCAATACTCCTGTTTAAGTACTGTTGGGGGGAATAGGCTACCTGGGGCAGCGACGGTGCCTGGGCCTCTGGCAAGGAGTCCGGCCCTGTTGCTCAGAAGGGTAGGGAAAGGAAGAGGAGAGCAGTAGTAATAGGGGACTCTATAGTGAGGGGGTCAGATAGGCGATTCTGTGGACGCAGTCGGGAGACCCGGATGGTGGTTTGCCTCCCTGGTGCCGGTGTCCGGGAAGTGTCTGAGCGTGTCCAGGATATCTTGAAAGGGGAGGGAGAGGAGCCAGAGGTCGTGGTACATATAGGTACCAACAATATAGGTAGGATAAGAGAAGAGGTCCTGAAAGGTGAATTTAGGGGGCTAGGAAGAGAGTTAAAAAAAAGGACTTCCAAAGCAATAATCTCAGGCTTACTGCCTGTGCCACGCGATAGTGAGAATAGGAATGGAGTGAGGTGGAGGATAAATACGTGGCTGAGGAACTGGTGCAGGGAGCAGGGATTCAAGTTTCTGGATCATTGGGACCTCTTCTGGGGGAAGTATGACCTGTACAAAAAGGACGGGTTGCATCTGAACCTGAGAGGAACAAATATCCTGACGGGGAGATTTGCTAAGGTAATTGCGGAGACTTTAAACTAGTACGGTTGGGGGGAGGGACTCAAACACAGATAGCTAATAGGCAGTGTGTGAGGCAGGAGGCAGAAAAGGGAAACACCCAGACCCAATATGTAGGAGAGAAAGAAGTGAAAAGAAATAAACTGAGAATAAGAAATGATGGGTCCCTTAAATGTGTATATTTTAATGCTAGGAGCATTGTAAGAAAGGTGGATGAGCTTAGAGCCTGGATTGACATCTGGAAGTATGATGTTCTGGCGATCAGTGAAACATGGTTGCAGAAGGGTTGCGATTGGCAATTAAATATTCCAGGATTTCATTGTTTCAGATGTGATAGAATCGGAGGGGCAAGAGGTGGGGGTGTTGCATTGCTTGTCAGGGAGGATATCACAGCAGTGCTTTGGCAGGACAGACTAGAAGGCTCGATTAGGGAGGCTGTTTGGGTGGAACTCAGAAATGAGAAAAGTTTAGCAACACATATAGGGGTGTATTATAGACCGCCAAATAGGGAACGAGAATTGGAAGAGCAAATATGTAAGGAGATAGCAGATATTAGTAGTAAGCGCAGAGTAGTGATTGTGGGTGATTTCAATTTTCCGTATATAGACTGTGAATCACATTCTGTTAAAGGGCTGGATGGTTTGGAGTTTGTAAAATGTGTGCAGGATAGTTTTTTGCAGCAATACGTAGAGGTACCTACCAGAGAAGGGGCAGTGTTGGACCTCCTGTTAGGAAATGAGACGGGTCAGGTGACGGAGGTATGTGTTGAGGAGCACTTTGGGTCTAGTGATCACAATGCCATTAGTTTCAATATAATTATGGAGAAGGTCAAATCTGGACCAAGGGTTGAGATTTTGGATTGGAGAAAGGCTAATTTTGAGGAGATGAGAAAGGATTTAAAAGGAGTGAAATGGAACTTTTTGTTCTATGAAAAGGATATAATAGAGAAATGGAGGATATTTAAAGGAGAAATTTTGAGAGTACAGAGTCTTTATGTCCCTGTTCGGTGGAAAGGAAAGAATAATAATTTGAAAGAGCCGTGGTTTTCCAGGGAAATTGGACACTTGGTTCGGAAAAAGAGGGAGATATACAATAAATATAAGCGGCAGGGAGTAAATGAGGTTCTTGAGGAATATAAAGAATGTAAAAGGAATCTTAAAAAGGAAATTAGAAAAGCGAAAAAAAGATATGAGGCTGCTTTGGCAAGTAATGTAAAAGTAAACCCCAAGGGGTTCTACAGATATGTCAATAGCAAAAGGATAGCGAGGGATAAAATTGGTCCATTAGAGAGTCAGAGTGGATAGCTATGTGCTGAGCCAGAAGAAATGGGGGAGATATTAAACAATTTCTTTTCTTCGGTATTCACCGAGGAGAAGGATATTGAATTATGTGAGGTAAGCGAAACAAGTAGAGTAGTGATGGAAATTATGAGGATTAAAGAAGAGGAGGTACGGACACTTTTGTGGATAAGTCTCCAGGTCCTGATAGGATATTCCCTAGGACATTGAGGGAAGTTAGTGCAGAAATAGCAGGGGCTATGACGGAAATATTTCAAACGTCATTAGAAACGGGGATGGTGCCGGAAGATTGGCGTATTGCGCATGTTGTGCCTTTGTTTAAAAAAGGTTCTAAAAGTAAACCTAGCAATTATAGACCTGTTAGTTTGACGTCTGTGATGGGAAAATTAATGGAAAAGATAGTTAGGGACAATATATATAATTATTTGGATAAACAAGGCCTGATTTGAAACAGTCAACATGGATTTGTGCCTGGAAGGTCATGTTTGACTAATCTTCTTGAATTTTTTGAAGAGGTTGCCAGGAAAATTGATAAGGGCAAGGCTGTGGATGTTGTCTATATGGACTTCAGTAAGGCATTTGACAAGGTTCCACATGGAAGGTTGATTAAGAAGGTTAAATCGTTGGGTATTAATAGTGAGGTTGCAAGATGGATTCAACAATGGCTGAATGGGAGATACCAGAGGGTAATGGTTGACAATTGTATGTCAGGTTGCAGGCCAGTGTCTAGTGGAGTACCCCAAGGATCTGTGTTGGGTCCACTGTTGTTTGTCATTTACATTAATGATCTGGATGATGGTGTGGCAAATTGGATTAGTAAATATGCAGATGATACTAAGATAGGTGGTGTAGTTAATAATGAAGTAGAGTTTCAAAGTCTACAGAGAGACTTGGGCCTTTTGGAAGGATGGGCTGAAATATGGCAGATGGAGTTTAATGCTGATAAGTGTGAGGTGCTGCATTTCGGTAGGACAAATCAAAATAGGACGTACAGGGTAAATGGTAGGGAATTGAGGAATGCAGTGGAACAGAGGGATCTGGGAATAACTGTGCATTGTTCCCCGAAGGTGGAATCTCATGTGTATAGGGTGGTGAAGAAGGCATTTGGTATGCTTGCCTTTATAAATCAGAGCATCGAGTATAGAAGTTGGGATGTAATGTTAAAATTGTACAGGGCATTGGTGAGGCCGAATCTGGAGTATGGTGTGCAGTTCTGGTCGCCAAATTACAGGAAGGATGTCGACAAAATGGAGAGGGTACAGAGGAGATTTACTAGAATGTTGCCTGGGTTTCAGCACTTAAGCTACAGAGAGAGGTTGAGCAGGTTGGGTCTTTATTCTTTGGAGCGTATAGAGGGGGGACTTAATAGAGGTTTTTTAAAAATTGAGAGGGACGGACAGAGTTGACGTGGGTAGGCTTTTCCCTTTGAGAGTGGGGAAGATTCCAACAAGGGGACATAGCTTCAGAATTGAGGGACAAAAGTTTAGGGGTAACATGAGGGGTAACTTCTTTACTCAGTAGGTGGTGGCTGTATGGAATGGGCTTCCGGTGGAAGTGGTGGAGGCATGCTCGATTTTATTATTTAAGAGTAAATTGGATAGGTATATGGATAAGAGGGGATTAATAATAATAATAATAATAATAATGTATTTTATTTATATAGCGCTTTTCATATACTCAAAGACGCTTTACAGAGATTTAAAGAACATAGGGAAATTAATAAATAGAGGGTTATGGTCTGAGTGCAGGTAGATGAGAATAGGTCTGTGAGAGTGGTCGGCGTGGACTGGTAGGGCCGAACGGGCCTGTTTCCGTGCTGTAGTTGTTATATGGTTATATGGTTATATGACACACAGTGGAGTTATCCTGATAGGATAACACGCTGTGGGGCAGTAGTGATGGAGTGGCATACTGTGGAGCAGTAGTGATGCAGTGACAGACTGTGGGCTATTACTGATTCAGTGACAATCTGGGGTAGTGCTATTGGATGACGCAATGTGGAGTAGTACTGTTCTTATGACAAACTGTGTGGAGTACTGATGGAGTGCCACACGTACTGATGCAATCACGCACTGTGAGGTAGTACAGAGGAACGGACACAGTGTGGGGCAGTATTGATGAAGTGACATACTGCGAAGTACTGATAGAGTGACACGTTGTGGAGTCGTACTGATGGAGTGGTATACTGTGGGATAGTATTGATGGAATGGCAATTTGTGGGGCAGTACTGATGGAATAACACAATGTGACCTTGTGCCGATGGAGTGACACACTATGGGTTAGGAATGATGTAATGGCATACATGGGTTTTAATGAAGACGTGACACGCTGTGGGGCAGTACTGGTGGAGTGACACACTGCAGTGGTACTGATGGAGTGACACACTGTGGGTTGGTACAGATGGAGTGACACACGTTGCAGCAGTACTGATGGAGTGACACCAGTTGTGGTAGTGTTGGTGGACTAACACACTGTGGGTTAGTACAGATGGAGTGACACACGTTGCAGTAGTTCTGATGGAGTGATACAACTTGAGGCTCTACTGTTGTAGTGACAGGCTGCGTCTAATACTGTTGGTGTGACAAAATCAGGAGTAGTACCGATGGATCGACACACAGTGGGATAGAACTGATCTGTTGACAAAGTGTGAGGTGGTTCTGTTGTAATGACATACTGTGGGATGAAACAGTGTGGTGTAGTACTAATGGAGTGATACATTGTGAGGTAGTACTGAGGAATTGGCACACTGTAGGCCAGTATAGATGGAGTGACACTCTGGGGTAGGACTGATGTAATCACACTCTGTGAGGTAGAACTGATGGAGTGACAAACTGTGTGGTGGTACTGATGCAATTACATACTGTGGGTTTGGACTGATGGAGTGACACGCTTTTGGGCAGTACTGATGGAATGACAAACGTTGAGTAGTATTGATGGACTGACAAACTGCAGGTTTGTACTGATGGATTGACACACATCTGTGCAGTGTTGATTGAATCACACACTGGGGGTAGTATGGATAGAATGGCGCACAGTGGGCTAGTACTGATGCAGTGACACACTGTGGGGTGGCACTGTCGGGATGCACATTGTGGATTAGTATGGACTGACGGTGGGGTAGTACTGACGGAGGGATACACTGTTGGGTAACACTAATTGAATGAGACTGTGGTTGTACTGATTGAGTGACACACGATGGAGTCATACACCGTGGGGTACTACTGATGAAGTGACACACTGGGGGTTTGTAGAAATGGAGTGACTAACAGTGGGTAGTACTGATTGTGTCACAGTCTGTGGGGATGTACCGATGGAGAGAGACACTGTGGGGTAGTACTGATGGGTTTGGTGATTGTATGGGGTACTGATGGAGAGACACATTATGGGGTTGTATTGATTGAGTTACAGACTGTGGGGTAGTACTGATGGAGTGACACAATGTGTTGGTGGTCCTGATGTAATGACACCCCATGCGAAAGTAATGATTAAGATGCACACTGCGGTATCGTACCGGTGAAATTACACATTCTCGTGTAGTACTGAAGGTGTGCGGTCGTACTAATGTAATGACATAATCTAATGTCGTACTGATTGAGTGAAACACTCAGAGGTAGTACTGAAGGAATGACACTGTGGAGTAGTACTAATGGATTGACACAGTCAGGGTTAATACGGATGGAGCAACAAGCATAAGGCAGTAATGATAGAGTACAACACTGTGGGGTACCACTGATGGAATGACATACTGCAGCGTAGTACTGATGGACTGACATGCCCCAGTGTTGTTCTGATGGAGTGAAACACTGTGGGGTGGCACTGATGTAATGACATACTGTGGAGTAGTATTGATGGCATGACACTGTGGGTATTACTGATGTAATAACACATTCGGTTGGAGTGACCCAGTGGGCTTGTCGTACTGATGGATAGACACACTGTGTGGTAGTACTGTTGCAATGACAAACTGTGGTGTAATACTAATGGACATCCACACTATGGAGTCACAGCGATGGGCTAGCACAACGCGGGGTAGTCCGGATGGAGTGACACATGTGAGGTAGCTCTGATGGAGTGAAATACTTTGGGGAATGCTGAGTGGATGACATACTGCGGGGAGCACTGAAAGAGTGACGCGTTCTGGGGTTGTAACATGATGTGGGGCAGTACTGATGGAGTGTAACACTATGGAGTTGTATTGATATAGTGACACACTGTGTGGTAATACTGATGGAGTGACACACTGTGCGGTGGAGCTATTGTGTTGACAAACTGTGGACTAGTACTGATACAGTGACACACTATCCGGTAATTCTGATAGAGTGACACAATTTGTGGCCGCACTGGGATAATCCCGATTGAATGATAAATATCGGGTAGTTCTAATGGAGTGGCACATTGTGGGGGAATACTGATGGAGTGACACTGTGGGGTACTACAGATGGTGTGACACAGTGTGTGGTTGTACTGATGAAGTGATAAACAATGGATCGTACTGATAGAGTGACACACGTTGGCGTAGTACTGATGGAATGATAACCTGAGTGATATTACTGATGGAGTGACGCACTGTGGGGAGGTAATGATGGAGTGACACAGTGTGGGGAGTAACAGACTATGTGATACTACAGATGGAGTGACACGTTGTGGGTGACGCTGGTGGAGTGACACACTTTGAGGTAGTACTGATGAAGTGACACACGATGTAGCAATATTGACTTTATGGCATTCTGTCGGATAATACTGATTGAGTGACACACTGTGGGGTAGTACTGTGGAGTGAAACATTCCAGGGTAATACTGGTGGATTGAAAACCTGCTGGGTAGTACCGATGAAGTGACATGCCCAGGGGTTGTACTGATGGTGTGATATAATGTGTTGTAGTAATGATGGTGTAGAGGTCATTTGGCGTTTATCAGTTATTTTTGCATATTATTCTCATTATCTCGTATCCTGTAGTTTGGACACTATAGGGTTAATGCTATGCTTACCCATGGGCTGGGCGGAGCTCGAGTAAGGGCAGTTGGGACGTGTTGGGGATTTGGAACCGAGATGGTGCTGACAAAGGTTCAGGCAAAACGTTCAGCAGCCAAGATGTAACCACGATTGTGGATCGTACTGCCTAGAAGATTATTAGAGGCCTCCGCTGAAGATTGATCTGGCAGTTCGTATCAATTGCATGGATTGTGGTAAGATATGGAATTTTACCAAGCGAATCAATAACTAGTCGATGACTACAGATATGTCAATATGCTATATTGTGACTTCAAATAAAAACGTCTGACTAATTCAATCCTCGAGAAGGTCAATAGACAATAGACAATAGACAATAGGTGCAGGAGGAGGCCATTCAGCCCTTCGAGCCAGCACCGCCATTTAATGCGATCATGGCTGATCACTCTCAATCAGTACCCCGTTCCTGCCTTCTCCCCATACCCCCTCACTCCGCTATCCTTAAGAGCTCTATCCAGCTCTCTCTTGAAAGCATCCAACGAAATGGCCTCCACTGCCTTCTGAGGCAGAGAATTCCACACCTTCACCACTCTCTGACTGAAAAAGTTCTTCCTCATCTCCGTTCTAAATGGCCTACCCCTTATTCTTAAACTGTGCCCCTTGTTCTGGACTCCCCCAACATTGGGAACATGTTTCCTGCCTCTAATGCCTCCAATCCCCTAATTATCTTATATGTTTCAATAAGATCCCCGCTCATCCTTCTAAATTCCAGTGTATACATGCCTAATTGCTCCAGCCTTTCAACATACGACAGTCCCGCCATTCCGGGAATCAACCTAGTGAAGCTACGCTGCACGCCCTCCATAGCAAGAATATCCTTCCTCAAATTTGGAGACCAAACCTGCACACAGTACTCCAGGTGCGGTCTCACCAGGGCCCGGTACAACTGTAGAAGGACCTCTTTGCTCCTATACTCAACTCCTCTTGTTACGAAGGCCAACATTCCATTGGCTTTCTTCACTGCCTGCTGAACCTGCATGCTTCCTTTCAGTGACTGATGCACTAGGACACCCAGATCTCTTTGAACATCCCCTCTTCCTAACTTGACACCATTCAGATAATAATCTGCCTTTCTATTCTTACTTCCAAAGTGAATAACTTCACACTTATCTACATTAAACTGCATCTGCCATGTATCCGCCCACTCACACAATCTGTCCAAGTCACCCTGCAGCCTTATGGCATCTTCCTCGCAATTCACACTACCCCCCAGCTTAGTATCATCTGCAAATATGCTAATGGTATTTTAATCCCTTCATCTAAGTCATTAATGTATATCGTAAATAGCTGGGGTCCCAGCACCGAACCTTGGTCACTGCCTGCCATTCCGAAAGGGACCCATTTATCCCCACTCTTTGCTTTCTGTCTGTCAACCAATTTTCTATCCATGTCAGTACCCTACCCCCAATACCATATGCTCTAATTTTGCCCAATAATCTCCTATGTGGCACCTTGTCGAAGGCTTTCTGAAAGTCGAGGTACACCACATCCACTGACTCTCCCCTGTCAATTTTCCTAGTTACATCCTCAAAAAATTCCAGTAGATTTGTCAAGCATGATTTCCCCTTCGTAAATCCACGCTGACTCGGAATGATCCTGTTCCTGCTATCCAAATGCTCAGCAATTTCGTCTTTTATAAATGTCTGGTGTGTGGGGGCTGGGAGTCAGGTACGTGGGCGGCTGGAGGTCAGGCGTGTGGGGGTTGGGGATCAGGTGTGTGGGGGGCTGGGGATCAGGTGTGTGGGGGGCTGGGGATCAAGTGTGTCGAGGGCTGGGGCTCAAGTATGCAGGGGGCTGGAGGTCAGGTTTGTGCGGGGCTGAGGGTCAGGTGTGTGTGGGGTGGCTGCTGGTCATTTGTGTGGGGAGGCTGGGGGTTAGGCGTGTGCGGGGGCTATGGGTCAGTGGGTCAGGTGAGTGGGGAGCTGGGTATCAGGTGTGTGGGGGCTGGAGGACAGATGTATGGTGTGGCTAGAGGTCAGGTGTGTGTGGGGTTTGGGGGTCAGCTATGTGCGGGGCTGGGGTTCAGTTGTGTGGGGGGGCTGCGGGTGAGTTGTATGGGGGGCTGGGGGTCAGGTGGGTCGGGGGGGTTGGGGTCAGGTATGTGGGGGTGGTTGGGATTCAGATCCGTGGGGGGGGGCTGAGGGTCAGGTGTGTGATGGGGCTGGGGTTCATGTGTGAGAGGTGCTGATGGTGAGGGAGTTAGATGCGTGGGGAGTTGGTGGTCAGGTGTGTGAAGGGCTTGGACCTCAGTTGTTCCGGTTTGTGGGGGTTGGGTGCCTGTTGGTCGGGGTATGGTGGGGGGCCTGTGTGTCAGGTGTGTGGGGGCTGGGGGTTAGGTGTGTGGGTGGGCTGTGTCAGGTTGTGGGGGTCTGTGTTTCAGGTGTGTGGGGTGGCTGCGGGGTCAGGTGTGTGGTCGGGGCTGTGGTTCAGGTGTGTGGTGGGGCTTGGGGTCAGGGGTTAAGGTGTGTGTGGAACGGCTGGTGTTCAGGTGTGTGGGGGGCTGAGGGCCAGGTGTGTGGGTGTCTGGGTGTCAGGTGTGTGGTAGGGGCTGCGGTTCAGGTATGTCGGGGGCTGGCGGTCATGTGAGGGGGGGCTGGGTGTCAGGGGGTCAAGTGTATGGGGGGGGTGGGGGTCAAAGGTGTGGGAGGCTGGATATCAGGGGTGACATGTGTGGGGGGAGGGAGCCATATGTGTGGGGGGATCAGGTTGCTGGGGGCTGGGGGTACAATTGTGTGGGTGGTCTGGGGGTCAGTTGTGTCGGGCGCTGAGGGTCAGGTGTGTGGGTGGGCTGTGGGAGATGTGTGGTGGGGCTGGGGATCAGGTGAGTGTGGGGGGCTGTGGTTCCGGAGTGTGGGGGGGAGGCTGGGGGCACCTGTTTGGGCGGCTCGGGGTCATGTGTGTGTGGGTACTGGGGATCATGGGTCAGGTGTGTGAGGGACTTGGATTTAGGTATTTGGGTGGCCATGGGGTCAGGTATGTGGGTGGATTGGCGGATAAGGTGTGTGGGAGGTCAGTTGGTCAGGTGAGTTGGGGTCTGGGGGTCAAGTGTGTAGGGGAACTGTGGTTCAGGTATGTGGGGAGCTGGAGGTGAGGTGTGTGTGGGGGCTGTGGGTCAGGTGTATGTGGGGGGATTGGATGTCTGCTGCGTGGGGGCTGGGAGCCAGGTATGTGGGGGGCTGGAGATCAAACGTGTGGCGGGCTAGGGATCAAGTGTGTGGCGGGCTTGGGATCAAGTTTGTGGGGTCTGGGGCTCAGGTATGCAGGGGGCTGTAGTTCAGGTGTGTGCGGGGCTGGGGGTCAGGTGTGTGTTGGGGGCTGGGAGTCAGGTGTATGGGGTGGCTGGTTGTCAGTTTTGTGGCGAGTCTTGGGGTTAGGTGTGTGCGGGGGGTGTGGGTCAGTGGGTCAGGTGAGTGGGAGGCTCTGTGTCAGGTGTGTCGGGGCTGGAGGACAGGTGTGTGGTGTGGTTGGAGGTCAGGTGTGTGCGTGGGCTTGTGGACAGGTGTGTGGGGGGGGCTGGGGGACGTGTCTGGCGGGCTGGGGGTCAGGTGCGTAGAGGGCTGGGGTCAGATATATGGGGGGCTGAGGGGTTCAGGTGTGTGGGGGAGGGGGGCTGGGGGACGTGTGTGACGGGCTGGGGGTTAGGCGTGTGGGGAGCTGGGGGTTTGGAGTGTGGGGGGCGAGGGTTTTGTTGTGTGTGTGTCTGGGATCTGGGGGCCAGGTGTGTGGGCAGACTGGGGGTCAGGTGTGTGAGGGGACTGGGGGTCAGGTGTGTGGGATGGCTGGTATTCAGGTGTGTGTTGTGGGGGTGGGGTCAAGTGTGTTGTGGGAGTGGGGGGCAGATGTGTTGTGGGGTGGGGTCAGGTGTGTTGTGGGGGTGGGGTCAGGTTTGTGGGGGGGGGTGGGAGACCAGGGGGCCCGGTTTGTGGGGAGGCTGTGGGTCAGCTGTGTGTGCGGGGGCTGTGGGTCAGGGGATCAAGTGTGTGGGGGGGGCTGGGTTGCATTTGAGTCTGGGGGGCTGGGGCTCATGTGGGTGGGGGGGGCTGGGGCTCACGTGTGTGGGGGGAAGGGGGTTCGGGGTGTTCGGTGGCTGGGGGGGTCAGGCTGGGGGGATCTGATGAGTGGGGGGCTGGGGCTCAGGGGGTTAGATGTATGGGGGGCTGGGGGTCATATTTGTAGGGGGCTGGGTGTCAGTGGGTCAGCTGAGTGGGGGCTGGGGGTCAAGTGTGTGGGGGTCAGGGGGGCACATGTGCGGTTTCTGGGGGTCACGTGTGTGGGGGTCTGAGTATCAGGTATGTGGGGAGGGCGGAGGGTCACGTGTGTGGGTGGCTGGGTGTCAGCTGTTTTTGGGGGCTGGGGTGTCAGGTATGGGGTGGCTGGGTTTCAGGTGTGTGGGGGCAGGTGGTTAGGTGTGTGGGTGGGCTTAGGGTCAGGTTATGGGCGGGCTGAGGGTCAGGTTGTGGGGGTCTGGGGGTCAGGTGTGTGGGGTGGCTGACGGGTCAGGTGTGTGGTAGGGGCAATGGTTCAGGTGTGTGAGGGGCTTGGGGGTCAGGGAGTCAGTTGTGTGTGTGGGGGCTGTGGTTCAGGTGTGTGGGATGCTGGTGGTCAGGTGTCTGGGGGGCAGGGGGGCAGGTATGTGGGGGGCCAAGGGCCAGGTGCGTGGGTGTCTGGGTGTCAGGTGGTGGGGTCTGCGATTCAGGTATGTCGGGGGGCTGGCGGTCATGTGTGGGGGGGGGGTTGTGTGTCAGGGGGTCAAGTGTATGGGGGGGCGGGGGTCATGTGTGTGAGGGGCTGGGTATCAGGGGGTCATGTGTGTGGGGAGGGAGCCATATGTGTGGGGGGCTGGAGATCGGGGGTGTGGGCTGCTGGGGGTTAGGGGTTCAATTGTGTCGGTGGTCTGGGGGTCAGTTGTGTCGGGCGCTGAGGGTCAGGTGTGTGGGTGGGATGTGGGAGATGTGTGGGGCGGCTGGGGACCTGGTGTGTGTGGGGCAGTGGTTCCGGAGTGTGGGGGGGGGTCGGGGGGCACGTGTGTGGGCGGCTGGGGGTCATGTGTGTGTGGGTACTGGGGATCAGGGATCAGGTGTGTGGGGGACTGGGATTCAGGTGTATGGGTGGCCAAGGGGTCAGGTATGTGGTGGACTTGCGGATCAGGTGTGTGGGAAGTCAGTTGGTCAGGTGAGTGGGGGGCTGGGTGTCAAGTATGTAGGTAGATTGGGGTTCAGGTATGTGGGGAGCTGGAGGTGAGATGTGTGTGGAGGCTATGGGTCAGGTGTATTTGGGGGGACTGGATGTCTGGTGCGTGGGGGCTGGGAGTCAGGTATGCGGGGGATGGAGGTCAGGTGTGTGGGGGGCTGGGGATTAAGTGTGTGCGGGGCTGGGGCTCAGGTATGCAGGGGGCTGGAGGTCAGGTTTGTGCGGGGCTGAGGGTCAGGTTTGTGTTGGGGGCTGGGTGTCTGTTTTGTGGCGAGGCTGGGGGTTAGTTGTGTGGGGGCTGAAGGACACGTGTGTGGTATGGCTGGAGGTCAGGTGTGTGGTGTGGCTGGAGGTCAGTTGTGTGCGGATGCTGGGAGTCAGGTGTGTGAGCGGCTGGGGGTAAGGTGTGTGGGGGGCGAGGGTTCTGGTGTGTGGGTGTCTGGGATCAGGGAATCAGGTGTGTGGGGAGACTGGGGGTCAGATATGTGGGAGGGCTGGGGTTCAGGTATGTGGGAGGGCTGGGATTATGTGTGTGGTGAGTCAGTGGGTCAGGCGTGTGGGGGGGCGCTGGGCGTCAGCTGTGTCGGGGTCGGGTGGTCTGGTTTGTGGGGGCTGGGGGGGTCAATTGTGTGCGGGGCAGGGATTAAGGTGTGTGGGAGGGTTGGGGTCAGGTGCGTTGAAGGACTGGGGTTCAGGTGTGTGTGTGTGGGGGGGGCTGGGGGCTGGTGGCTGGGGGGCTGGGAGACAAGGTGATCAGGTGTATGATTGGCTGGGGGAAGGGGGTCTTGTGTGTTGGGGGCTGAGAGGTCAGATATGTGGGAGCTGGGGAATAGGTGATTGGGGTGCTGGGGGTCAGGTGTGTAGGGGCTGCGGGTTAGTTTTTTTGGGGATGCAGGTCAGGTGTGAGTGGTCAGGTGGTCAAGTGTGTGTAGGGGGGCTGGGTGTCACTTCTTTGGTATGGCTGGTTGTTCGTTTTGTGGGAGGGATGGTTGTCACGTGCGTGTGGGAGGGTGAGAGCCAGGTGTGTGGGGCGCTGGTGCTCAGATGTGTGGGGGTCTGATGGTCAGGTGTGTGGGGGGGGGTGGTTTTCAGCAGTGTAATGAAGCTGGGTGCCATGGGGAAGGTGTGTGGTGGGGCTGGGTGTCAGGTCTGTTGTGGGGCTGGGTGTTAGGTGTGTGGGGGCGAGGGGTCAGGTGTGTGGGGGCGAGAGGTCTGGTGTGTGGGTGTCTGCGATCAGGGGGTCAGATGTCTGGGGTTACTGGGGTTCATGTGTTTGGGGGCTGGTTTCGTGTGTGTGGTGAGTAAGTGGGTCAGGCTTGTGGGGGTCTGGGCGTCAGGTGTGTGAGGGGCTGTGGTTCAGGTGCGTGGGAGGGCTGGGGGTCAGGTGTGTGGCGGGCTGGGTTTCAGGTATGTGGGGGGGGTGGAGGGCTGGGAGTCAATAGACAATAGACAATAGACAATAGGTGCAGGAGTAGGCCATTCAGCCCTTCGAGCCAGCACCGCCATTCAATGCGATCATGGCTGATCACTCTCAATCAGTACCCCGTTCCTGCCTTCTCCCCATACCCCCTCACTCCGCTATCCTTAAGAGCTCTATCCAGCTCTCTCTTGAAAGCATCCAACGAACTGGCCTCCACTGCCTTCTGAGGCAGAGAATTCCACACCTTCACCACTCTCTGACTGAAAAAGTTCTTCCTCATCTCCGTTCTAAATGGCCTACCCCTTATTCTTAAACTGTGGCCCCTTGTTCTGGACTCCCCCAACATTGGGAACATGTTTCCTGCCTCTAATGTGTCCAATCCCCTAATTATCTTATATGTTTCAATAAGATCCCCCCTCATCCTTCTAAATTCCAGTGTATACAAGCCCAATCGCTCCAGCCTTTCAACATACGACAGTCCCGCCATTCCGGGAATTAACCTAATGAACCTACGCTGCACGCCCTCCATAGCAAGAATATCCTTCCTCAAATTTGGAGACCAAAACTGCACACAGTACTCCAGGTGCGGTCTCACCAGGGCCCGGTACAACTGTAGAAGGACCTCTTTGCTCCTATACTCAACTCCTCTTGTTACGAAGGCCAACAGTCCATTGGCTTTCTTCACTGCCTGCTGTACCTGCATGCTTCCTTTCATTGACTGATGCACTAGGACACCCAGATCTGGTTGAACTCCCCCTCCTCCTAACTTGACACCATTCAGATAATAATCTGCCTTTCTATTCTTACTTCCAAAGTGAATAACCTCACACTTATCTACATTAAACTGCATCTGCCATGTATCCGCCCACTCACACAACCTGTCCAAATCACCTTGCAGCCTTATTGCATCTTCCTCACAATTCACACTACCCCCCAGCTTAGTATCATCTGCAAATTTGCTAATGGTACTTTTAATCCCTTCGTCTAAGTCATTAATGTATATCGTAAATAGCTGGGGTCCCAGCACCGAACTTTGCGGTACCCCACTGGTCACTGCCTGCCATTCCGAAAGGGACCCATTTATCCCCACTCTTTGCTTTCTGTCTGTCAACCAATTTTCTATCCATGTCAGTACCCTATCCCCAATACCATGTGCCCTAATTTTGCCCACTAATCTCCTATGTGGGACCTTGTCGAAGGCTTTCTGAAAGTCGAGGTACACCACATCCACTGACCTCTCCCCTGTCAATTTTCCTAGTTACATCCTCAAAAAATTCCAGTAGATTTGTCAAGCATGATTTCCCCTTCGTAAATCCATGCTGACTCTGAATGATCCCGTTACTGCTATCCAAATGCTCAGCAATTTCGTCTTTTATAATTGAGTCAGGTGTGTTGGGGCTGCGTTTCGTGTGTATGGGAGGGCTGGTGGTCAGGTGTGTGGGAGTGGTGGGGGTCAGGTGGTTGGGGGGGCTGGGGGCTGTGGGTCAGGTCTGTGAGGGGCTCGGGTTCATGTGTCTGGCAGGCCGAGGGACAGATGTGTGGGGGCTGT
>NW_027603112.1:0-5000 GCF_053455715.1 Rhinoraja longicauda
AGAGGGGATCTTATAAAGATGTATACAATTATAAAAGGACTGGACAAGTTAGATGCAGGAAAAATGTTCCCAATGTTGGGGGAGTCCAGAACCAGGGGCCACACAGTCTTAGAATAAAGGGGAGGCCGTTTAAAACTGAGGTGAGAAGGAACTTTTTCACCCAGAGAGTTGTGAATGTGTGGAATTCTCTGCCACAGAGGGCAGTGGAGGACAAATCACTGGATGGATTTAAAAGAGAGTTAGATAGAGCTCTAGGGGCCAGTGGAATCAAGGGATATGGGGAGAAGGCAGGCACGGGTTACTGATTGTGGATGATCAGCCATGATCACAATGAATGTTGGGGCTGGCTCGCAGGGCTGAATGGCCTCCTCCTGCACCTATTGTCTGCGTCTCTGTGTCTCTGTGCCTCTGTGTCTCTGTGTCTCTGTGTGTCTCTGTGCCTCTGTGTGTCTGTGTGTGTGTGTCTCTGTATGTCTCTGTGTCTCTGTGTCTCTGTGTGTCTGTGTGCCTGTGTGTCTCTGTGTCTCTGTGTGTCTCTGTGTCCCTGTGTCTCTGTGCCTCTGTGTGTGTGTGTGTCTCTGTGTCTCTCTGTCTCTGTGTGTCTCTGTGTCTCTCTGTCTCTGTGTGTCTCTGTGTCTCTGTGTCTCTGTGTGTCTCTGTGTCTCTCTGTCTCTGTGTGTGTGTGTGTCCCTGTGTCTCTGTGTCTCTGTGTCTCTCTGTCTCTGTGTGTCTCTGTGTCTCTGTGTCTCTGTGTCTCTGTGTGTCTCTCTGTGTCTCTGTGTCTCCGTGTGGCTCTGTGTCTCTGTGTGTCTCTGTGTCTCTGTGTCTCTGTGTGTCTCTGTGTCTCTGTGTCTCTGTGTCTCTGTGTGTCTCTCTGTGTGTCTCTGTGTCTCTGTGTCTCTGTGTCTCTGTGTCTCTGTGTCTCTGTGTCTCTGTGTGTCTCTGTGCCTCTGTGTGTGTGTGTGTCTCTGTGTCTCTCTGTCTCTGTGTCTCTGTGTCTCTGTGTGTCTCTCTGTGTCTCTGTGTCTCCGTGTGTCTCTGTGTCTCTGTGTCTCTGTGTCTCTGTGTCTCTGTGTCTCTGTGTCTCTGTGTCTCCGTGTGTCTCTGTGTCTCTGTGTGTCTCTGTGTCTCTGTGTGTCTCTGTGTGTGTGTGTGTGTGTGTGTGTGTGTCTCTGTGTCTCTGTGTGTCTCTGTGTCTCTGTGTGTCTCTCTGTGTCTCTGTGTCTCCGTGTGTCTCTGTGTCTCTGTGTCTCTGTGTGTCTCTGTGCCTCTGTGTGTGTGTGTGTGTGTCTCTGTGTCTCTCTGTCTCTGTGTCTCTGTGTCTCTGTGTGTCTCTCTGTGTCTCTGTGTGTCTCTGTGTCTCTGTGTCTCTGTCTGTGTGTCTCTCTGTGTCTCTGTGTCTCTGTGTCTCTGTGTCTCTGTGTCTCTGTGTGTCTGTGTGTCTGTGTCTGTGTGTGTCTCTGTGTCTCTGTGTCTCTGTGTCTCTGTGTCTCTGTGTCTCTGTGGCTCTGTGTCTCTGTGTGTCTCTGTGTCTCTGTGTCTCTGTGTCTCTGTGTCTGTGTGTGTCTCTGTGTCTCTGTGTGTCTCTGTGTGTCTCTGTGTCTCTGTGTGTCTCTGTGTGTCTCTGTGTGTCTCTGTGTCTCTGTGTCTCTGTCTCTGTGTGTCTCTGTGTCTCTGTGTCTCTGTGTGTCTCTGTGTCTCTGTGTCTCTGTGTCTCTGTGTCTCTGTGTGTCTCTGTGTCTCTGTGTCTCTGTGTCTCTGTGTGTCTCTGTGTCTCTGTGTCTGTGTGTGTCTCTGTGTGTCTCTGTGTCTCTGTGTGTCTCTGTGTGTCTCTGTGTCTCTGTGTGTCTCTGTGTGTCTCTGTGTCTCTGTGTCTCTGTGTCTCTGTGTCTCTGTGTGTCTCTGTGTCTCTGTGTCTCTGTGTGTCTCTGTGTGTCTCTGTGTCTCTGTGTCTCTGTGTCTCTGTGTGTCTCTGTGTCTCTGTGTCTCTGTGTCTCTGTGTCTCTGTGTCTCTGTGTCTCTGTGTCTCTGTGTGTCTCTGTGTGTCTCTGTGTCTCTGTGTCTCTGTGTCTCTGTGTCTCTGTGTCTCTGTGTCTCTCTGTGTCTCTGTGTCTCTGTGTGTCTGTGTGTGTCTCTGTGTCTCTGTGTCTCTGTGTGTGTCTCTGTGTCTCTGTGTGTCTCTGTGCCTCTGTGTGTGTGTGTGTGTGTCTCTGTGTCTCTGTGTCTCTGTGTCTGTGTGTCTCTGTGTCTGTGTGTCTCTCTGTGTCTCTGTGTCTCTGTGTCTCTGTGTCTCTGTGTCTCTGTGTCTCTGTGTGTGTGTGTGTCTGTGTCTCTGTGTCTCTGTGTCTCTGTGTCTCTGTGTCTCTGTGTCTGTGTCTCTATGTGTCTCTGTGTGTCTGTGTCTCTGTGTGTCTCTGTGTCTCTGTGTCTCTGTGTCTCTGTGTCTCTGTGTCTCTGTGTCTGTGTGTGTCTCTGTGTCTCTGTGTCTCTGTGTCTGTGTGTGTCTCTGTGTCTCTGTGTCTGTGTGTGTCTCTGTGTCTCTGTGTGTCTCTGTGTCTCTGTGTCTGTGTGTGTCTCTCTGTGTCCCTGTGTCTCTGTGTCTCTGTGTCTCTGTGTCTCTGTGTCTCTGTGTCTCTGTGTCCCTGTGTCTCTGTGTGTCTCTGTGTGTGTGTGTCTCTGTGTCTGTGCGTCTGTGTCTCTGTGTCTCTGTGTCTCTGTGTCTCTGTGTCTCTGTGTCTCTGTGTCTCTGTGTCTCTGTGTGTCTCTGTGTCTCTGTGTCTCTGTGTCTCTGTGTCTCTGTGTCTCTGTGTCTCTGTGTGTCTCTGTGTGTCTCTGTGTGTCTCTGTGTCTCTGTGTGTCTCTGTGTCTCTGTGTGTCTCTGTGTCTCTGTGTCTGTGTGTCTCTGTGTCTCTGTGTCTCTGTGTCTCTGTGTCTCTGTGTCTCTGTGTCTCTGTGTGTCTCTGTGTCTCTGAGTCTCTGTGTGTCTCTGTGTGTCTCTGTGTGTCTCTCTGTGTCTCTGAGTCTCTGTGTGTCTCTGTGTGTCTCTGTGTCTCTGAGTCTCTGTGTGTCTCTGTGTGTCTCTGTGTGTCTCTGTGTCTCTGTGTGTCTGTGTCCCTGTGTCTCTGTGTCTCTGTGTGTCTGTGTGTCTGTGTGTCTCTGTGTCCCTGTGTGTCCCTGTGTGTCTCTGTGTCTCTGTGCCTCTGTGTCTGTCTCTCTGTGTCTCTGTGTCTCCATGTGTCTCTGTGTCTCTGTGTGTCTCTGTGTCTCTGTGTGTCTCTGTGTCTCTGTGTGTCTCTGTGTCTCTGTGTGTCTCTGTGCCTCTGTGTGTGTCTCTGTGTCTCTGTGTCTCTGTGTGTCTCTCTGTGTCTCTGTGTCTCTGTGTCTCTGTGTCTCTGTGTCTCTGTGTCTCTGTGTGTGTCTCTCTGTGTCTCTGTGTCTCTCTGTGTCTCTGTGTCTCTGTGTCTCTGTGTCTCTGTGTCTCTGTGTCTCTGTGTGTCTGTGTCTCTGTGTGTCTCTGTGTCTCTGTGTCTCTGTGCTCTGTGTCTCTGTGTCTCTGTGTCTGTGTGTGTCTCTGTGTCTCTGTGTCTCTGTGTCTCTGTGTCTCTGTGTGTCTCTGTGTCTCTGTGTGTCTCTGTGTCTCTGTGTGTCTCTGTGTGTCTGTGTGTGTCTGTGTGTGTCTGTGTGTGTGTGTGTGTCTGTGTGTGTCTGTGTGTCTCTGTGTGTCTGTGTCCCTGTGTCTCTGTGTCTGTGTGTCTGTGTGTCTCTGTGTCTCTGTGTCTCTGTGTCTCTGTGTCTGTGTCTCTGTGTGTCTGTGTCTCTGTGTGTCTCTGTGTGTGTCTGTGTGTCTCTCTGTGTCTCTGTGTCTCTGTGTGTGTCTGTGTGTCTCTGTGTCTCTGTGTCTCTGTGTGTGTCTGTGTGTCTCTGTGTGTCTGTGTCTCTGTGTGTCTGTGTCGCTGTGTCTCTGTGTCTCTGCGTGTGTGTGTCTCTGTGTCTCTGTGTCTCTGTGTCCCTGTGTCTCTGTGTCTCTCTGTGTCCCTGTGTCTCTGTGTCCCTGTGTCTCTGTGTCCCTGTGTCTCTGTGTCTGTGTGTCTCTGTGTGTCTCTGTGTCTCTGTGTCCCTGTGTCCCTGTGTCTCTGTGTCTCTGTGTCTCCGCGTGTGTGTGTCTCTGTGTCTCTGTGTCCCTGTGTCTCTGTGTCTCTGTGTCTCTGTGTGTGTGTGTGTGTGTCTCTGTGTCTCTGTGTCTCTGTGTCTCTGTGTCTCTGTGTCTCTGTGTCTCTCTGTGTCTCTGTGTCTCTGTGTCTCTGTGTGTCTGTGTCTCTGTGTCTCTGTGTCTCTGTGTCTCTCTGTGTCTCTGTGTCTCTGTGTCTCTGTGTCTCTGTGTCTCTGTGTCTCTCTGTGTCTCTGTGTCTCTGTGTCTCTGTGTCTCTGTGTCTCTGTGTCTCTGTGTCTCTGTGTCTCTCTGTGTCTCTGTGTCTCTGTGTCTCTGTGTGTCTGTGTCTCTGTGTCTCTCTGTGTCTCTGTGTCTCTGTGTCTCTGTGTCTCTGTGTCTCCGCGTGTGTGTGTCTCTGTGTCTCTGTGTCCCTGTGTCTCTGTGTCTCTGTGTCTCTGTGTGTGTGTGTGTGTGTCTCTGTGTCTCTGTGTCTCTGTGTCTCTGTGTCTCTGTGTCTCTGTGTCTCTGTGTCTCTGTGTCTCTGTGTCTCTGTGTCTCTCTGTGTCTCTGTGTCTCTGTGTCTCTGTGTGTCTGTGTGTCTGTGTCTCTGTGTCTCTCTGTGTCTCTGTGTCTCTGTGTCTCTGTGTCTCTGTGTCTCTGTGTCTCTGTGTCTGTGTGTGTCTGTGTGTGTCTCTGTGTCTGTGTGTGTCTGTGTGTCTCTGTGTCTGTGTGTGTCTCTGTGTCTCTGTGTGTCTGTGTGTGTCTCTCTGTGTCTCTGTGTGTCTCTGTGTGTCTCTGTGTGTGTCTGTGTCTGTGTGTGTCTCTGTGTCTCTGTGTGTCTGTGTGTGTC
>NW_027603112.1:10000-21194 GCF_053455715.1 Rhinoraja longicauda
AACTGTTTATATATTTATGTGCGTGTCTGAGATTGAGTTACTCCAGCACTTTGTACCTGTCCACGTTCTCCACAGATGCTGCCCGACCCGCTGAGTTACTCCAGCACATTGTACCTGTCCACGTTCTCCACAGAGATGCTGAGTTACTCCAGCACTTTGTACCTGTCCACGTTCTCCACAGATGCTGCCTGACCCGCTGAGTTACTCCAGCACTTTGTACCTGTCCACGTTCTCCACAGATGCTGCCCGACCCGCTGAGTTACTCCAGCACTTTGTACCTGTTCATGTTCTCCACAGATGCTGCCTGACCCGCTGAGTTACTCCAGCACTTTGTACCTGTCCACGTTCTCCACAGATGCTGCCTGACCCGCTGAGTTACTCCAGCACTTTGTACCTGTCCACGTTCTCCACAGAGATGCTGCCCGACCCGCTGAGTTGTATATATTTCTGTGCGGATGTGTGATTGAGGGTTTATATATTAGTGAGCTATTTATATATTTCTCTGTGTGCACGCAAACGTTTACATCTAATACACATCTTATACAATGTTGAATAATCTAACATCACAATAATCTGATGTATATGTTTATATATTAGTGCAGAGAGACACAAAGTGCTGGAGTAACTCAGCAGGTCAGGCAGCATCTCGGGAGAGAAGGAATGGGTGACGTTTCGGGTCGAAACACTTCTCATCCTCCCCTCTCCTGTCCCCCTCCCCTCTCCTGTCCCCCTCTCCTGTCCCCTCTCCTGTCCCCCTCTCCTGTCCCCCTCTCCTGTCCCCCTCTCCTGTCCCCTCTCCTGTCCCCCTCTCCTGTCCCCTCTCCTGTCCCCCCTCTCCTGTCCCCCCTCTCCTGTCCCACCTCTCCTGTCCCCCTCTCCTGTCCCCCTCCCCTGTCCCCCTCCCCTCTCCTGTCCCCCTCTCCTGTCCCCCTCTCCTGTCCCCCTCTCCTGTCCCCCCTCTCCTGTCCCCCCTCTCCTGTCACCCTCTCCTGTCCCCCCTCTCCTGTCCCCCCTCTCCTGTCACCCTCCCCTCTCCTGTCCCCCCTCTCCTGTCACCCTCCCCTCTCCTGTCCCCCTCTCCTGTCCCCCTCCCCTATCCTGTCCCCCCTCTCCTGTCCCCCTGTCCTGTCCCCCCTCTCCTGTCACCCTCCCCTCTCCTGCCCCCCCCTCTCCTGTCCCCCCTCTCCTGTCCCCCCTCTCCTGTCCCCCTCTCCTGTCCCCCTCCCCTCTCCTGTCCCCCCTCTCCTGTCCCTCCCCTCTCCTGTCCCCCCTCTCCTGTCCCTCCCCTCTCCTGTCCCCCCTCTCCTGTCACCCTCCCCTCTCCTGTCCCCCCTCTCCTGTCCCCCTCCCCTCTCCTGTCCCTCCCCTCTCCTGTCCCCCCTCTCCTGTCCCCCCTCTCCTGTTACCCTCCCCTCTCCTGTCCCTCCCCTCTCCTGTCCCTCCCCTCTCCTGTCCCCCCTCTCCTGTCACCCTCCCCTCTCCTGTCCCCCCTCTCCTGTCCCCCCTCTCCTGTCACCCTCCACTCTCCTGTCCCCCTCTCCTGTCCCCCCCTCTCCTGTCCCCCTCTCCTGTCCCCCTCCCCTCTCCTGTCCCTCCCCTCTCCTTTCCCTCCCCTCTCCTGTCCCCCCTCTCCTGTCCCCCCTCTCCTGTCCCCCTCCCCTCTCCTGTCCCTCCCCTCTCCTGTCCCTCCCCTCTCCTGTCCCCCCTCTCCTGTCCCCCTCTCCTGTCACCCTCCCCTCTCCTGTCCCCCCTCTCCTGTCCCCCTCTCCTGTCCCCCTCTCCTGTCCCCCTCCCCTCTCCTGTCCCTCCCCTCTCCTGTCCCTCCCCTCTCCTGTCCCTCCCCTCTCCTGTCCCCCCTCTCCTGTCCCCCTCCCCTCTCCTGTCCCTCCCCTCTCCTGTCCCTCCCCTCTCCTGTCCCCCCTCTCCTGTCATTCCCCTCTCCTGTCCCCCTCTCCTGTCCCCCCTCTCCTGTCCCCCCTCTCCTGTCCCCCCTCTCCTGTCCCTCCCCTCTCCTGTCCCCCCTCTCCTGTCCCTCCCCTCTCCTGTCCCTCCACTCTCCTGTCCCCCTCTCCTGTCCCCCCCCTCTCCTGTCCCCCCCTCTCCTGTCCCCCCCCTCTCCTGTCCCCCCTCTCCTGTCCCTCCCCTCTCCTGTCCCCCCTCTCCTGTCCCCCCTCTCCTGTCCCTCCCCTCTCCTGTCCCCCCCCTCTCCTGTCCCTCCCCTCTCCTGTCCCCCCTCTCCTGCCCCCCCCCTCTCCTGTCCCCCCTCTCCTGCCCCCCCCCTCTCCTGTCCCCCCCCTCTCCTGTCCCCCCTCTCCTGTCCCTCCACTCTCCTGTCCCCCCTCTCCTGTCCCCCTCTCCTGTCCCCCTCCCCTCTCCTGTCCCCCCCCTCTCCTGTCCCTTCCCTCTCCTGTCCCCCCTCTCCTGTCCCCCCTCTCCTGTCCCCCTCTCCTGTCCCCCTCCCCTGTCCCCCTCTCCTGTCCCTCCCCTCTCCTGTCCCCCCTCTCCTGTCCCCCTCCCCTCTCCTGTCCCTCCCCTCTCCTGTCCCTCCCCTCTCCTGTCCCCCTCTCCTGTCCCCCTCTCCTGTCCCCCTCTCCTGTCCCCCCTCTCCTGTCCCCCCTCTCCTGTCCCCCCTCTCCTGTCTCTCCCCTCTCCTGTCCCCCCTCTCCTGTCCCTCCCATCTCCTGTCCCCCCCTCTCCTGTCCCCCCTCTCCTGTCCCTCCCCTCTCCTGTCCCCCCTCTCCTGTCCCCCCTCTCCTGTCCCACCTCTCCTGTCACCCTCCCCTCTCCTGTCCCCCCTCTCCTGTCACCCTCCCCTCTCCTGTCCCCCCTCTCCTGTCCCCCTCCCCTCTCCTGTCCCTCCCCTCTCCTGTCCCTCCCCTCTCCTGTCCCTCCCCTCTCCTGTCCCCCTCTCCTGTCCCCCCTCTCCTGTCCCCCCCTCTCCTGTCCCCCTCTCCTGTCCCCCTCCCCTCTCCTGTCCCCCTCCACTCTCCTGTCCCTCCCCTCTCCTGTCCCTCCCCTCTCCTGTCCCCCCTCTCCTGTCCCCCCTCTCCTGTCCCTCCCCTCTCCTGTCCCCCTCTCCTGTCCCCCCTCTCCTGTCCCCCCTCTCCTGTCCACCCTCTCCTGTCCCTCCCCTCTCCTGTCCCCCCTCTCCTGTCCCTCCCCTCTCCTGTCCCTCCACTCTCCTGTCCCCCTCTCCTGTCCCCCCCTCTCCTGTTCCCCCCTCTCCTGTCCCCCCCCCTCTCCTGTCGCCCCTCTCCTGTCCCTCCCCTCTCCTGTCCCCATCTCCTGTCCCCCCTCTCCTGTCCCTCCCATCTCCTGTCCCCCCCTCTCCTGTCCCTCCCCTCTCCTGTCCCCCCTCTCCTGTCCCCCCCCTCTCCTGTCCCCCCTCTCCTGTCCCTCCCCTCTTCTGTCCCCCCTCTCCTGTCCCTCCCCTCTCCTGTCCCTCCACTCTCCTGTCCCCCTCTCCTGTCCCCCCCTCTCCTGTCCCCCCTCTCCTGTCCCCCCCTCTCCTGTCCCCCCTCTCCTGTCCCTCCCCTCTCCTGTCCCCCCCCCTCTCCTGTCCCCCCCCTCTCCTGTCAACCCTCTCCTGTCCCTCCCCTCTCCTGTCCCCCCTCTCCTGTCCCCCCTCTCCTGTCCCCCCTCTCCTGTCCCTCCCCTCTCCTGTCCCCCCTCTCCTGTCCCCCTCTCCTGTCCCCCCTCTCCTGTCCCCCTCTCCTGTCCCCTCCCCTCTCCTGTCCCCCTCTCCTGTCCCCCTCCCCTCTCCTGTCCCCCCTCTCCTGTCCCCCTCCCCTCTCCTGTCCCCCTCTCCTGCCCCCTCCCCTCTCCTGTCCCCCTCTCCTGTCCCCCTCCCCTCTCCTGTCCCTCCCCTCTCCTGTCCCTCCCCTCTCCTGTCCCCCTCTCCTGTCCCCCCTCTCCTGTCCCCCCTCTCCTGTCCCCCTCTCCTGTCCCTCTCCTCTCCTGTCCCCCCTCTCCTGTCCCTCCCCTCTCCTGTCCCTCCACTCTCCTGTCCCCCTCTCCTGTCCCCCCCCTCTCCTGTCCCCCCCTCTCCTGTCCCCCTCTCCTGTCCCTCCCCTCTCCTGTCCCCCCCTCTCCTGTCCCTCCCCTCTCCTGTCCCCCCCCTCTCCTGTCCCCCCCCTCTCCTGTCCCTCCCCTCTCCTGTCCCCCCCTCTCCTGTCCCCCTCTCCTGTCCCCCCCCTCTCCTGTCCCCCTCTCCTGTCCCCCCTCTCCTGTCCCTCCCCTCTCCTGTCCCCCCTCTCCTGTCCCTCCCCTCTCCTGTCCCTCCCCTCTCCTGTCCCCCCTCTCCTGTCCCTCCCCTCTCCTGTCCCCCCTCTCCTGTCCCTCCCCTCTCCTGTCCCCCCTCTCCTGTCCCTCCCCTCTCCTGTCCCCCCTCTCCTGTCCCTCCACTCTCCTGTCCCCCTCTCCTGTCCCCCCCTCTCCTGTCCCCCCCTCTCCTGTCCCCCCCCCTCTCCTGTCGCCCCTCTCCTGTCCCTCCCCTCTCCTGTCCCCATCTCCTGTCCCCCCTCTCCTGTCCCTCCCATCTCCTGTCCCCCCCTCTCCTGTCCCTCCCCTCTCCTGTCCCCCCTCTCCTGTCCCCCCCCTCTCCTGTCCCCCCTCTCCTGTCCCTCCCCTCTTCTGTCCCCCCTCTCCTGTCCCTCCCCTCTCCTGTCCCTCCACTCTCCTGTCCCCCTCTCCTGTCCCCCCCTCTCCTGTCCCCCCTCTCCTGTCCCCCCCTCTCCTGTCCCCCCTCTCCTGTCCCTCCCCTCTCCTGTCCCCCCCCCCTCTCCTGTCCCCCCCCTCTCCTGTCAACCCTCTCCTGTCCCTCCCCTCTCCTGTCCCCCCTCTCCTGTCCCCCCTCTCCTGTCCCCCCTCTCCTGTCCCTCCCCTCTCCTGTCCCCCCTCTCCTGTCCCCCTCTCCTGTCCCCCCTCTCCTGTCCCCCTCTCCTGTCCCCTCCCCTCTCCTGTCCCCCTCTCCTGTCCCCCTCCCCTCTCCTGTCCCCCCTCTCCTGTCCCCCTCCCCTCTCCTGTCCCCCTCTCCTGCCCCCTCCCCTCTCCTGTCCCCCTCTCCTGTCCCCCTCCCCTCTCCTGTCCCTCCCCTCTCCTGTCCCTCCCCTCTCCTGTCCCCCTCTCCTGTCCCCCCTCTCCTGTCCCCCCTCTCCTGTCCCCCTCTCCTGTCCCTCTCCTCTCCTGTCCCCCCTCTCCTGTCCCTCCCCTCTCCTGTCCCTCCACTCTCCTGTCCCCCTCTCCTGTCCCCCCCCTCTCCTGTCCCCCCCTCTCCTGTCCCCCTCTCCTGTCCCTCCCCTCTCCTGTCCCCCCCTCTCCTGTCCCTCCCCTCTCCTGTCCCCCCCCTCTCCTGTCCCCCCCCTCTCCTGTCCCTCCCCTCTCCTGTCCCCCCCTCTCCTGTCCCCCTCTCCTGTCCCCCCCCTCTCCTGTCCCCCTCTCCTGTCCCCCCTCTCCTGTCCCTCCCCTCTCCTGTCCCCCCTCTCCTGTCCCTCCCCTCTCCTGTCCCTCCCCTCTCCTGTCCCCCCTCTCCTGTCCCTCCCCTCTCCTGTCCCCCCTCTCCTGTCCCTCCCCTCTCCTGTCCCCCCTCTCCTGTCCCTCCCCTCTCCTGTCCCCCCTCTCCTGTCCCTCCCCTCTCCTGTCCCCCCTCTCCTGTCCCCCCTCTCCTGTCCCCCTCCCCTCTCCTGTCCCTCCCCTCTCCTGTCCCTCCCCTCTCCTGTCCCCCTCTCCTGTCCCTCCCCTATCCTGTCCCCCCTCTCCTGTCCCCCCCTCTCCTGTCCCCCCTCTCCTGTCCCTCCCCTCTCCTGTCCCCCTCTCCTGTCCCCCCCCTCTCCTGTCAACCCTCTCCTGTCCCTCCCCTCTCCTGTCCCCCCTCTCCTGTCCCCCCCCTCTCCTGTCACCCCTCTCCTGTCCCTCCCCTCTCCTGTCCCCCCTCTCCTGTCCCCCCCTCTCCTGTCCCCCCTCTCCTGTCCCTCCCCTCTCCTGTCCCCCCTCTCCTGTCCCCCTCTCCTGTCCCCCCTCTCCTGTCCCTCCCCTCTCCTGTCCCCCCCCTCTCCTGTCCCTCCCCTCTCCTGTCCCTCCCCTCTCCTGTCCCTCCCCTCTCCTGTCCCCCTCTCCTGTCCCCCCCTCTCCTGTCCCCCCCCTCTCCTGTCCCCCCCCCTCTCCTGTCCCTCCCCTCTCCTGTCCCCCCCCTCTCCTGTCCCCCTTCTCCTGTCCCTCCCCTCTCCTGTCCCCCCCTCTCCTGTCCCCCTCTCCTGTCCCCCCCCCTCTCCTGTCCCCCTCTCCTGTCCCCCCTCTCCTGTCCCTCCCCTCTCCTGTCCCCCCTCTCCTGTCCCTCCCCTCTCCTGTCCCTCCCCTCTCCTGTCCCCCCTCTCCTGTCCCTCCCCTCTCCTGTCCCCCCTCTCCTGTCCCTCCCCTCTCCTGTCCCCCCTCTCCTGTCCCTCCCCTCTCCTGTCCCCCCTCTCCTGTCCCTCCCCTCTCCTGTCCCCCCTCTCCTGTCCCCCCTCTCCTGTCCCCCTCCCCTCTCCTGTCCCTCCCCTCTCCTGTCCCCCCTCTCCTGTCCCCCTCCCCTCTCCTGTCCCTCCCCTCTCCTGTCCCCCCTCTCCTGTCCCCCTCTCCTGTCCCCCTCCCCTCTCCTGTCCCCCCTCTCCTGTCCCCCTCTCCTGTCCCCCCTCTCCTGTCCCCCTCTCCTGTCCCCCTCCCCTCTCCTGTCCCCCCTCTCCTGTCCCCCTCCCCTCTCCTGTCCCCCCTCTCCTGTCCCCCCTCCCCTCTCCTGTCCCCCTCTCCTGTCCCCCTCCCCTCTCCTGTCCCCCTCTCCTGTCCCCCTCCCCTCTCCTGTCCCTCCCCTCTCCTGTCCCTCCCCTCTCCTGTCCCCCTCTCCTGTCCCCCCTCTCCTGTCCCCCCTCTCCTGCCCCCCCTCTCCTGTCCCTCCCCTTTCCTGTCCCCCCTCTCCTGTCCCTCCCCTCTCCTGTCCCTCCACTCTCCTGTCCCCCTCTCCTGTCCCCCCCCTCTCCTGTCCCCCCCCTCTCCTGTCCCCCCCTCTCCTGTCCCCCCTCTCCTGTCCCTCCCCTCTCCTGTCCCCCCCTCTCCTGTCCCTCCCCTCTCCTGTCCCCCCCTCTCCTGTCCCTCCCCTCTCCTGTCCCCCTCTCCTGTCCCCCCCCTCTCCTGTCCCCCTCTCCTGTCCCTCCCCTCTCCTGTCCCCCCTCTCCTGTCCCCCCCTCTCCTGTCCCCTCTCCTGTCCCTCCCCTCTCCTGTCCCCCCCCCTCTCCTGTCCCCCCTCTCCTGTCCCTCCCCTCTCCTGTCCCCCCTCTCCTGTCCCCCCTCTCCTGTCCCCCCTCTCCTGTCCCTCCCCTCCCCTGTCCCCCCTCTCCTGTCCCTCCCCTCTCCTGTCCCTCCCCTCTCCTGTCCCCCTCTCCTGTCCCCCCTCTCCTGTCCCCACTCTCCTGTCCCCCTCTCCTGTCCCTCCCCTCTCCTGTCCCCCCTCTCCTGTCCCTCCCCTCTCCTGTCCCTCCACTCTCCTGTCCCCCTCTCCTGTCCCCCCCTCTCCTGTCCCCCCCTCTCCTGTCCCCCCTCTCCTGTCCCTCCCCTCTCCTGTCCCCCCCTCTCCTGTCCCTCCCCTCTCCTGTCCCCCCCCTCTCCTGTCCCTCCCCTCTCCTGTCCCCCCTCTCCTGTCCCCCCCCTCTCCTGTCCCCCCTCTCCTGTCCCTCCCCTCTCCTGTCCCCCCTCTCCTGTCCCCCCCCTCTCCTGTCCCCCTCTCCTGTCCCTCCCCTCTCCTGTCCCCCCCCTCTCCTGTCCCCCCTCTCCTGTCCCTCCCCTATCCTGTCCCCCCTCTCCTGTCCCCCCCCTCTCCTGTCCCCCCTCTCCTGTCCCTCCCCTCTCCTGTCCCCCCTCTCCTGTCCCCCCCTCTCCTGTCACCCCTCTCCTGTCCCTCCCCTCTCCTGTCCCCCCTCTCCTGTCCCCCCCTCTCCTGTCCCCCCTCTCCTGTCCCTCCCCTCTCCTGTCCCCCCCTCTCCTGTCCCCCTCTCCTGTCCCCCTCTCCTGTCCCTCCCCTCTCCTGTCCCCCCCTCTCCTGTCCCTCCCCTCTCCTGTCCCTCCCCTCTCCTGTCCCTCCCCTCTCCTGTCCCCCTCTCCTGTCCCCCCCCTCTCCTGTCCCCCCCCTCTCCTGTCCCCCCCTCTCCTGTCCCTCCCCTCTCCTGTCCCCCCCCTCTCCTGTCCCCCTTCTCCTGTCCCTCCCCTCTCCTGTCCCCCCCTCTCCTGTCCCCCTCTCCTGTCCTCCCCCTCTCCTGTCCCCCCTCTCCTGTCCCCCCTCTCCTGTCCCTCCCCTCTCCTGTCCCCCCTCTCCTGTCCCTCCCCTCTCCTGTCCCTCCCCTCTCCTGTCCCCCTCTCCTGTCCCTCCCCTCTCCTGTCCCCCCTCTCCTGTCCCTCCCCTCTCCTGTCCCCCCTCTCCTGTCCCTCCCCTCTCCTGTCCCCCTTCTCCTGTCCCTCCCCTCTCCTGTCCCTCCCCTCTCCTGTCCCCCCTCTCCTGTCCCTCCCCTCTCCTGTCCCTCTCTCCTGTCCTCCCCCTCTCCTGTCCCCCCTCTCCTGTCCCCCCTCTCCTGTCCCCCCTCTCCTGTCCCCCCTCCCCTCTCCTGTCCCTCCCCTCTCCTGTCCCCCCTCTCCTGTCCCTCCCCTCTCCTGTTCCCCCCCTCTCCTGTCCCTCCCCTCTCCTGTCCCCCCCTCTCCTGTCCCTCCCCTCTCCTGTCCCCCTTCTCCTGTCCCTCCCCTCTCCTGTCCCCCCTCTCCTGTCCCCCCTCTCCTGTCCCCCTCCCCTCTCCTGTCCCTCCCCTCTCCTGTCCCCCCTCTCCTGTCCCTCCCCTCTCCTGTCCCCCCCTCTCCTGTCCCCCCTCTCCTGTCCCCCCCTCTCCTGTCCCTCCCCTCTCCTGTCCCCCCTCTCCTGTCCCCCTCTCCTGTCCCCCTCTCCTGTCCCCCTCCCCTCTCCTGTCCCCCCCTCTCCTGTCCCCCTCTCCTGTCCCCCCTCTCCTGTCCCCCTCTCCTGTCCCCCTCCCCTCTCCTGTCCCCCCTCTCCTGTCCCCCTCCCCTCTCCTGTCCCCCCTCTCCTGTCCCCCTCCCCTCTCCTGTCCCCCTCTCCTGTCCCCCTCCCCTCTCCTGTCCCCCCCTCTCCTGTCCCCCCCTCTCCTGTCCCTCCCCTCTCCTGTCCCCCCCTCTCCTGTCCCTCCCCTCTCCTGTCCCCCCCCTCTCCTGTCCCTCCCCTCTCCTGTCCCCCCTTTCCTGTCCCCCCCCTCTCCTGGGAAGGCAACGGTTATCTGTACTGTTCTGGAGACCTCTCGGCCCCTCACGTTCCTCCTGCTAGCATCTGACAACGTCCACCCTGCTGGGCGCCCGTGCATGCCAGGACTTTGGCTTGGTTTCATTCCACCGCGACATCCACCTGGTGCAGGCCCCCATGGACCCCCTGATCGAGTATCCCGACCGATTTGATGACGTCCTGGGGAAGGCTGCCCTGTGCCTACAAGATCGTTGTTGACCCGGGGGTCAACCCGGTGGTTAGACCGGCCCACCGTGTGTCTTTTGCCATGAAGGGCCGCGTGGAGTCCACACTACGTGGCATGGTGGACATGGGCATCCTCAAGGAGGTGAGTGCCCCCACCCAGTGGGTCTCCACCATGGTGGTCGCTGCCAAGAAAGATGCGAGCGAGATCAGGATCTGCATCAACCCAAAAGACCTGAACCTGGCTATCAAATGCCCGCACTACCCCCATGCGGACGGTGGAGGACGTCGCGGCACAGGTCGGTCCAGCCACAGTTTTCTCGGTCCTAGATGCCAAGAGCTCCTTTTGGCAGATCCCTTTGGATGCACGTTCCTCCTTCCTGACCACCTTCAGCACACCTTTTGGCAGGTTCCGTTTCCTCCGCATGCCTTTTGGGATCAACTCAGCAAGCGAGGTTTTCCAGCGTACAATGGAGCAGCTGTTTGCCGGGTTGCCGTGCGCCATCATTGTGGATGACATCCTGGTGTACGGGAGGGACGTCGCCGAGCACGACCGACACCTCCGCCAAGTCCTGGACAGGGCTCGTGAGATCAATCTCAAACTTAATCAACGGAAGTGTCGATTCCGCGTTGAGGAAGTCACCTACGTTGGCCATGTTTTCACGGCGGGGGGCCTGAAGCCAGACCCCGAGAAGACGGCGGCGATCACCGAAATGCCCGCTCCCACTGACGTGCCCGGCCTGCAGCGCTTTCTGGGCATGGTCAACTACTTAGGCAAGTTCATACCCGACCTCAGCGAACTGAGTGCCCCCCTGAGGGAGCTGGCCAAGAAGGACTATGCCTGGGTCTGGCTCCCGCACCACCAGTCGACCTTCGTGGCCCCTGAAGTCCAGACTCGCACGGACCCCCACTTTGCAGTTTTTCGACCTTGAACAGGCCAATCGTCCTCACCTGCGATGCATCTCGGTTCGGCCTTGGTGCTGCCTGCCTGCAGCTCTATGACGACCGGCAGCTGCCCGTCTCCTATGCCTCTCGCACAATGACCCCTGCTGAGCAGTGCTACGCCCAGATTGAAAAGGAGCTCCTTGCCGTGGTATTCGCGTGCTCCAAATTCAAAGACTACGTTCTGGGCAACACCTTCACCATCGAAACTGACCACCAACCGCTGGTCTCTATTTTGAACAAGCCCATCCACGCAGCCTCGTCCCGTTTGCAGCGAATGATGCTGCAGCTTCAGCGCTTTACCTTCGATATCGTGTACCGCAAGGGCAAGGAGATGTTCGTGGCAGACACTTTGTCCCGTCCTTTTACATGGTGTCAGAAGTGGGATTCGAACCCACGCCTCCACGTACCTGGTTAATTACGAGGGCACCGTGTACCGTCGTACCCCGCCAGCACCTGATGCTGGTCAACGAGCCTGCACCGCCTCCCGCGGTCCCGTATTCACCTCCCGTCCAGTCCCCGGTGCCTGATGTGCCTCCTGCTCCCGTCCATCCTCGCATGCCCCAACCTTCGCCGTCTCGGCTGTCTGTGCCCGGCTCGCCCCAGCCCACTTCCCCTCCTTCGCCTGCGCGTTTGCGGGTATCGCCGCCCCGTTCTCCTCCTTCCCCTGGTTCCCCTGCCTCGGTACCCGCACCCGTCCCTGCTCTTCCTTCGACCGAAGGGGATGGGGGGTTGCGCACCCGCTCTGGGCGACTGGTCAAGCCGCCT
>NW_027603113.1:0-21180 GCF_053455715.1 Rhinoraja longicauda
TTAAGCACTCTGACCTACACGACCAGTAAGTATTCCTGCCGTTCCATTTGACGCTCTCGTTTGTCATCCGATCATTTATTGGTGGTGCTCCTGCTGGCATTCAGAAAGATTTAATAACGAAGCACCAACGAAAAGAGCAACACAGCAGTGGTCTGAGGAGACCGGGGGTCTCCATTAGGTCTGCCCTCAGTCGATGAAGTGGAACTCTTATTAAGCTATTTGCAGTTTTACACAGCGAAGGCACAGTAATCGGTCCGATTGGATATGCGTTGGGGAACATTGAGTCGTAATATGAAGGCGAATTATCAGGAAATCAACTCAATCGAAGTCCGGGCTGCATACAAAGACTGGGCAAACGTCAATAATGATCAGTTAATGGACGACAAAACAAATCTCCGTCATCAAACAATACAAATTTTCATTTCAAAAGAGAATACAGATGCTGTAATCTTGAATAAAGAGACATAACTCAGCGGGTCATGCAGCATCCGTAGATGCAGCTGACGTATGTTTTAGATTCGGGGCCATGAGACGGAGCAGAAGGCATCAATGATTAGAAAGTTGGAAAGTAAATGATGGGGCCGATCAATGGCAACATGTGAATGTTCCTGGGTAGCGTAGTGCGTGGCTGGGGATCAGAGTGAAGATGTTCCGTCTGCCTGTTCGGGAGGACTGGATGAAGCTCATGACGGAACAGATGGGGAGTGAAGAGAGAGGTTCCACTGAATGGAATAGACAGAGAGCGGGTGGTGAACAGAGTGGCGTCACTTGGTCTTAAATATTATCTGGGCATGTTGGGATCTCTCCTCGTCTGGGGTGGGAATCTGCAATAAAGGGATCAGGAAGATGCACTTCCGTTTACAGGGCAACGGGTCAAGAATGGAAATTCCATCCCCGATGCAAAGACGACCTCACAGTGAATAATAATTGCCTATGGGATCCATTTTACTCCAGAAGACCTTCCTGCATCATTTATGGGTTCAAGGTGAATGTGCAAAAGATTAGTAGGAACCTGATGGGTAACTTTTTCACGCAAAGGATGGTGGATGTATGGAACAAGCTGCCAGAGGAGGTCGTTGAGGCAGGGACTGTCCAAACATGTAAGAAGCAGTTAGACAAGTACATGGATCGGACAGGTTTGGAGGCATATGGGCCAAACGCGCCCAGGTGGGAGTCGTGTGGCTGGAACATGTTGGCCGGTGTGGGCAAGTTGGGCCGAATGGCCTGTTTCCACTCTGTATCATTCTATGACTATGAGTCTATCCATAAATTGCTATCGGAGTTAAGTATCTGTGCTCTCTGAAGGCAGATTTCCCGTGCATTGGGAATGATGCGGTGATCGGAATCGAACCCCGGCCACCTGCTCGGGATTCAACTGGTGAGGCACCGTTGCCGATTGATGAAAGGAGACGCACAAATAGCACAGTGTTTCCCCCGGAGCGGGAGCCGGAATAATGACAATCTGATGCAAAAACTCAGGAAACATAAAATCGGAAAATATGCGAGGATTTCTCACGGAATGATATCGCGCGTCCGGACGCCGTGAGACCAGCGGTCGGCGGTCTGTCGAGGGAAGTGTTCGGTTTCATCAAGAAATGCACGTGACGACTGTTTTACAATAGAAACATTTAGGTCTCGTCCTAATCAGAAGCCTTGGATGAAAAGGGAGATTCACACTTGGTTAATGTCCTGATCTGAGGCTTTGAAGCAAGATGACCCTGAACGGAACACGAAGGACAAGTGTGATCTCCGCAAGTCAAACAGGGATAAGAGGATTCCAAATCAGGCTGGGGGCTCAATTCAAGCAAGCGGATGCCTGGCGTCTGCATTGGCTCTGATGACCACCACGGTTTACGAGCCGAACAATGTATCGTTGGATAACCCGCTTTGAACAGGAAAACACTGTTTCATCAATGCGTATTCACCCACCACCCGATGGTTCTGTCTAATAGATCCCGATTGCAGAGATCATAAAGCATGGAGACATATAGCGCGGAAACAGGCCGTGCCGCCCAACATCCACGTGTCGATTAAAATGGACCATCTGATCTAATTCGGGTTGCCTACATCCCCGAAAACCTTTCCAAACCGTGTACCCGTCCAAATGTCCTTCACATTGTGTGTGCCTCGGCATGTTTCTGGGCAGGTCGTTTCACATTTCCTCAACGCTCTGAATGAAATAGTTGCCCCTCACGTTTATATTAAACATTAACACCTCTCACCTTAAACCCATGCCGTATCGTGCTTGATTTTCCTACCCTGTTAAATAGACTGTGCCTTCACTCCATTTGTTCCCCTCATACCCTTTTCGCCTGCAGAGGTCACCTCTCAGGCCCCTGTGCTCCTAGGAATAAAGTCCAAACATGTCCAACCAAGCCCTGTAGCCCAGGCCCTCGAGTGCTGGCAACATTTTCATAAATCAAGCATGATGGCATTTTTCACGAAGATCAATTCTCAGTGAGCGGTCGGTGCGAACGTACCATCTGGCCCGGTTTTGAAATCGTGCGCCTTTCAACGTATTCGCCGCCATCTGTAAAAATTGGTTCGGTGTCAGTTGCAAACATACTAACTATGGGCGCACAGGTAGAGTTGCTGCCTTACAACGATTGCAGCTGA
Source organism: Rhinoraja longicauda (assembly GCF_053455715.1). Lineage (NCBI taxonomy): Eukaryota > Metazoa > Chordata > Chondrichthyes > Rajiformes > Arhynchobatidae > Rhinoraja > Rhinoraja longicauda. The sequence continues at coordinate 2,617 of NW_027603113.1, forward strand.
AGACCCGGGTTCGATTCCGACTACGGTGCTGTCTGTTCGCAGTTCGTACGTTCCCCGTGAGTTTTCTCCGAGATCACTTCCTCACTCCAAAGACCTATAGGTTTGTAGGTTAATTGGATTGGTATGAGCCAAGTGCATGTAGGATTGAGTTAATATGCGAGGATCACTGGTTGGAGCGGACTCGATGGGCCGAAGGGCCTGTTTACGCGCTGTAAGTTTAGACTGTGGCAAAGGACAATGATCAGCAGGTGATGGAAGAGGATAAAACAAATATTTTCCACCGACCCATAAAAAAAGTTTAGTATCAAAAGGGAATAAAGATACTAAACCTGGAATCTTGAATCTTGGAGGAACTCAGCTGGTCAAGCAGGTCTGTGAAAGCAGCAGGTCGAATTCGACGTTTCGGCCCTACTCCCAGTGAGGTACAGCACAAGGAGCTGAATTATTATAAAATAGGTAAAGGGTTCACTGAGATTGTCAGGGAGAACATGGGATGTGCTGTGTAGCATAGCGTATGGCTGAGGGTCGGAATGAGATGTTCCGTCTATCTGTTCGGGAGGACAGGATGAAGGTCGTGACGGAACAAATGGGAAGTGAGGAGAAAGGTTCCACAGAGAGAAATAGACAGAGGGAGGGTGGTGAACAGACTGACGACACTGAGTGTGAACATATTGTCTGAATGTTGAGGTCTGCTCTAGTTAATTGTGGAAAGCTGAAATATGAGTGCAGAAAAACGCAATAATGCTAATGTAAGAAAATAACTCCAGATGCTGGTAAAAATCGAAGGTATTTATACACAAAGTGCTGGAGTAAATTAGCAGGTCGGGCAGCATCTCGGGAGAGAAGGAATGGGTGACGTTTCGGGTCGACACCCTTCTTCAGACCCTTCACTAATGCCAATGGTATGTTGGCCTTCATAACGAGAGGATTTGAGTATAGGAGTAAAGAGGCCATTCTGCAGTTGACCCGGCCCTGGTGAGACCACAGGTGGAGTATTGTGTGCAGTTTTGGTCTCCTAATTTGTGGAAGGACATCCTTGCTATTATGGTAGGTCCGGAGGATAATCCCCGGAATGGCGAAACTGACATATGGGGAAAGTTTGTAAAGATTGGGCTTGTCTTCACTGGAATTCAGTAGTAGCTGGCTGCCCTGATAACTAGATGGCTGGATAACCAGTGAGCTACATTTCTAGCCAATAGGATGGAGAGCCAGAGAGCATATTAGCTGTCTATATAGAAACATGGTTTGCTACCTGGGTAGCTAGCTATCCGCATTGCATAACTTGAAAGCTAGATAGCTGGATGTGTAGATAGCTGAATAACTAGATTGCAAGATCGCTAGCTAGAGATATAGGTAGCTCTCTGTGGGGTGCGCTCTCTCTCTCTCGCGAGGCCCACAGAGGGAGATCTAGTCATATCTAGGTTTGTAGATAGCTACCTTGCAACCTAAATTGACAGATAGATCGCTCACGCCGGCTATATATATATATGGCTGGATGCCGAGATGGCTAAATGGCTTTCTGGCTAGATGGTTGGAAGGCTAGCTGGCTACTTGGGAAATTGTTCAGCTTGGAAGCTGGCTCGCTGTGTAGATGGCGAGCTGAATAAAGCCAGATGGCTGGATGGGCAGATGGCGAGATGGCTTGATGAGTAGATGGCTAGAAAGCTTGATGGCCAGCTGGCTAGATAGCTAGATAGCTTAGCAGCTAGCTAGATAGATAGATGACTACATGGCTAAATGGCTTGATAGCTAGGTAGCAATAGGTGGTAGGTAGATAGCTAGATAGCCAGTTTAAGAAACAAATAGCTAGATTCATTGCGACAGAGATAAATGGATAGATAGCTCTATAATTAAATCACTAGATAGCTCGTTAGACTGCTAGCTAGATAGCTGGATAGCTAGATAGGTGGATTGCTAGCCAACAGGATAGATAACTAGGTAGATAGCTAAATATATAGTAAGCTAGATAATAAGGTAGCTCGCTTGGTAAATTCCTACAAGACTAAATAGCTATATAGCTAGGTGGATAGCTAGATAGGGAGATAGATAGACAGATAGACAGATAGATAGATAGCTAGTTAGTCTGTTAGCTTTTGAGCTAACAGCTGGATGAATAGTCAAATTGATAGGTAGCAGGCTCCCTACATAGGTGGATAGCTGTTTAGCTAGTTAGCATGACAGCTAGGAAGCTGGATATCAAGTTATATAGATTGATTACCAGCGGGAAAGAGCCAGATAGCGTGTTAGCTTTCTAGATAGCCAAATACCTGCATTGCTAGATAGCTTGAACGCTAGACAGATTGATGGTGTGATAGCCGAATCTCTGCATAGCAAAAATAGTTAGCTAGTTGCGTAGGCAGCTCTTTGTGGAGTGCGGTCTCTCGCTCGCTCGCTCTCGGGGGGGGGGGGGGGGGAGATGAAAGGGAGAACGAGAGAGACCCATTCCGATCTAGCTAGATAGCTCATTAATCGCTATAAATCTCTCTTGCGATCTGGCTCGTGAGCTATCTACTGGTATAGCTGGCTAGATGCCTAGCTCACTAGCCATCTAGCAAAGCTTCATCAAGCTAAACTCGCTATCTGGCCGCCAAAGCTGTTGGCTAACAATCTAGTTATCTAGTTATCTATCTCTCTATCTCTCAGGCAAGTTAGTGACCTAGCTATGTTGCTACCAAAATAGTTAGCTCTTTACCTATCAATCAAGCTATCCCGAGAACTGGATTGCTAGCCAGCAGGATAGACTGCCAGACAGCGTGTGAGCTATCTCGACAGCAAGATAGCGAACTACCTAGATAGCTATCTACATGCAATGCTAGACAGCTAGAAAGCTGGATATCTGTATATCAGCTATCAGCGAGATAGCTGGAGATATTGATAGTAAATAGGTAGCTCTCTATCTAGGCAGCTATTTCGGGGTGCGCTCTCTCTCTCTCTCATCCTCTGTGGCCCTCGTGAGAGAGGGAGACCTTTTTGAGTGGGAACGATAGGTGAGCCATGATAGAATGCAGGAGTGGACTCGATGGGCCTTGGTGCAATAACTCTGCTGCTATGACTTTTGTACCCAGTGTTCTTTTTTAACAGTGCACTGCAGCATCCTCACACAGCGCACCCCAGTGGATGTACAGTAGCAATAGACCGTCACATCGCTCTCCCGTGGATGAACATCAGCAGCACACTGCAACATCCACACACAGCGCACCCCAGTGCATGTACAATGGCAATATACTGTCATGGCGCCCTCCCCTGGATGAACATCAGCAGCACACGGCAACATCCACACACAGCGCACCCCAGTGGATGTACAATGGCAATATACTGTCATGGCGCCCTCCCCTGGATGAACATCAGCAGCACACGGCAACATCCACACACAGCGCACCCCAGTGGATGTACAATGGCAATATACTGTCATGGCGCCCTCCCCTGGATGAACATCAGCAGCACACTGCAACATCCACACACAACGCACCTCAGTGCATGTACAATAGCAATATACTGTCATGGCGCCCTCCCCTGGATGAACATCAGCAGCACACGGCAACATCCACACACAGCGCACCTCAGTGCATGTACAGTGGGAATATACTGTCACAGCGCCCTCCCGTGGATGAACATCAATGTCAATATTCAACTTTAGAGAACTTTACTTCGGCCGCTTTTGCAGCATTGTGTACAGTTATGTTCGCTCTCGTACACGAAGGATATGGGCGCTTCGGAAATCGTGTTCAAGACGTTTACAAGAACATCGCCTGGAGCGTATGAACAACCAGACGTTGGACTGGTTCATCGTAGTTCGGGCAGTAACCTGCTAGATCGATAGCAAATTATGAGAGGCAAAGATATGGTAAACAGTCAGAACATTCCTCTCAAGATGGAAATATCAAGTATTGAAGGCCACCCCTTTATGGTGAAAGGGATGAAGTTTAAACGAGGGGTGCAGGGAAAGCAAGGGGCAGTAAGTCCATCGAACGCAATACCGCAGGTGGGCATTGGGTGATAAGGAATAGGAGTAGACTTAGACCATTCGGCCAATCGTCTTATCCGCCAATCTTTTTCCCTCCAAACCCCATTCTCCTGCCTTCTCCCCATAACTTCTGATACCTGTATTAATCAAGAATCCACAAATTCATCATTTTCTGACTAAATAAATTTCTGATCATCTTCAAAAGAGAACGTAGATTAATTCTGAGGAAATGATCTGTTGTCCGAGACGCTCCCACAAGTGGAAACATACTTTACACATCCACTGGATCTAAACCATTCACATATCTGTATGTTTCAATGAGGTCCACCCTCATACTTCTAAACTCCGAGTGCTAGCCGGGAGCCGACAAACGCTCGCCATAAGTTAACTTATTGCTGGGATCATTCTTGTAAACCTCCTCTGGAACCTCTCCAGAGCCAGCACACCTTTCCTCTGATATGGTGCCCAGAATTGCTCACAATATTCCAAATGCGGCCTTCCCAGCGCCTTGTATAGCCTCAACATTACATCTGTGTTTCTGTATGCAAGTCCTCTTGAAATAAATGCAAGCAATGAGTTTGCTTCCATTAGACAATAGACAATAGACAATAGACAATAGGTGCAAGAGTAGGCCATTCGGACCTTCGAGTAAGCACCACCATTCCATGTGATCTAGGCTGATCATTCTCACCGGTTCAACTTGCTGATAAAAAAATTGGGAATCCTTAACCAGCACTCCCAAGTCCCTGTGCACTTCCGATTTATGGATTATTTCCCCACTTAGACAATAGTCTACGCCATTATTCCTACTACCAAAATGCAGTACTCCGCACTTTGCTACACTATATTCCATCTGCCACTTCTCTACCCATTCCCCCAACATGTCCAAGTCCTTCTGCGGAGTCCATGCTTTCTCTAAACTACATGCCCTTCCACCTCTTTTCGTAACATCCGCAAACATGGCCACAAAGCCTTCAATCCCCTCGTCCAAATCATAATATAAAACGTGGAGTAGCGGACAAACACCGATCCTTGAAGATCTTCACTAGTTACTGTTAGCCAACGAGAAAAAAATCCCTCTTTATTGCCACTCTTTGTCTTCTGCCATCCAGCCAGCCAGTTATCCATGCTGATGTTTGCCCTTTGTCACCGTTGGCTCTCATCTTCCTAAGCAGCCATCTTGTGACACCTGGTCAAAGGTTTTCTGAAAATCGAAGTTAACAACATCTACTGTCTCTCCTTTGGATGTTTTGCTATTTACTTCTTCAAATAATTCCAGCAAATTTATCAAACACGACCTTCCATTCACAAAGCCATGCCTATTTCATCGTGCACTTATAAATACTCTGTCACATCATCCTGTATAACGGGCCCTAAAATCTTACCACCCACTACACTGGTGTTGGAGGCAGATACAATAGTGACATTTAAGACAAGTTCAGATTTTCAGGTAATGAAGGGATATGCATTGTGAGCAGGCAGGTAAGGGTGGTCGTCTCATGTTCGGCACAGCTATTATTAGCCGAAAGTCCTGCCGTGCCTTGTACTTCATGTAGGAAAGAAATGCAGATGCTGGTTTAAATGGAAGGTAGGCACAAAATGCTGGTGTAACTCAACGAGACAGGCAGCATCTCTGGAGAGAAAGAATGGGTGAAGTTTCGGGTCGAGACCCTTTAGACTGATGTCAGAGAGGTCGACGGGAAAGTGATAGAATGTTGTTGGAGACAGTGAGACTGGTGGGAGAACTGGGAAGGAGGAGGGATGGAGAGAGAGGGGAAGCAATGGCTAATTGAAGTTAGATAAGTCAATGTTCATATCGCTGGTATGTTTGCTGCCCAAGCGAAGTATGAGGTGCTGTTCCTCCAATTTGCGCTGGGCCTCACTCTGACAACGGAGGATGCCCAGGACAGAAAGTTCAGATTGGGAATGGGGGAGCGGGGGTGAGTTAAAGTGCTGAGCAACCGGGAGATCAGGTACGACTGTGTGGAGCCGTTCAGCGAAACGATCGTCGAGCTTGCGCTTGGTCTCTCCGATATCACTCCAGCAGTACTATCCCACAGTATACCGTTACACCAGTACTACCCCACAGTGCGTCACTCCATCAGCACTATCCCACAGTATACCGTTATACCAGTACTACTCCACAGTGCGTCACTCCATCAGTACTATCCAACAGTATACCATTACACCAGTACTACCCCACAGTGCGTCACTCCATCAGTACTATCGAACAGTATACCATTACACCAGTACTACCCTACAGTGCGTCACTCCATCAGTACTACCGCACAGTATCACTCCATCAATTCCATCCCACATTATGTCACAACAACAGTACTACCGCACAGTGTGTCACCCCAACAGAACTACCCCAGAATGTGCCATTACTTCAACACTACCCTACGTTAGGTTACTCCGTCAATACTACTTCACAGTCTGTCACTCCATCAGTACTACATGTTACTCCATTAGTCGTACCCAAGAGCGTGTCATTCTCATCAGTACAACCCCACAGTATGTCATTCCATCATTTCTTCCCGACGGTGTTTCACTGTCAGTACCACCTTAAGTATGCAATTTCATCAGTTCTATCCACAGTTTTTAACCCCTTCAATAATACCATCGAATGTGTCACTATATCAGTACTACCCCAAAATATACCAGTCCTTCACTACTACCCAACAGGATGCTAATCCATAAGTATTATAGACAATAGCCAATAGGTGCAGGGTAGGCCATTCGGCCCTTCAAGCCAGCACCGCCATTAAAAGTGATTATGGCTGATCATTCTCCATGAGTACCCCGTTCCAGCTTTCTCCCCATACCCTCTGACTCCGATATCCTTAAGAGCACTATCTAGCTCTCTCTTGAATGTATTTAGTGAATTGGCCTCCTCTGCATTCTGAGGCAGAGAATTCCACAGATTCACAACTCTCTGACTGAAAAAGTTTTCCGTCATCTCTGTTCTAAATGGCCTACCCCTTATTCTTAAACTGTGGCCCCTGGTTCTGGACTCCCCCAACATTGGGAACATGTTTCCTGCCTCTAACGTGTTCAACCCCATAATAATTTTATACCTTTCGATAAAATCCCCTCTCATCCTTCTAAATTCCAGTGTATACAAACCTAGTCGCTCCAGTCTTTCAACATATGACAGTCCCGCCATTCCGGGAATTAACCTAGTAAACCTACGCTGCACGCCCTCAATAGCAAGAATATCCTTCCTCAAATTTGGAGACCAAAACTGCACACAGTACTCCGGGTGCGGTCTCACTTGGGCCCTGTACAACTGCAGAAGGACCTCTTTGCTCCTATACTCAACTCCTCTTATTATGAAGGCCAACGTTCCATTGGCTTTCTTCACTTGCTGCTGTATCTGCATGCTTCCTTTCAGTGACTGATGCACTAAGACACCCAGATCCCGTTGTACGTCCCCTTTTCCTAACTTGACACCATTCAGATAATAATCTGCCTTCCTATTCTTACCACCAAAGTGGATAACCTCACACTTATCTACATTAAACTGCATCTGCCATGCATCCGCCCACTCACACAACCTGTCCAAGTCACCCTGCAACCTCATAGCATCTTCTTTACAGTTCACACTGCCACCTAGCTTTGTATCAACGGCAAATTTGCTATTGTTACTTTTAATCCCTTCATCCAAGTCATTGATGTATATGGTAAATAGCTGCGGTCCCAACACCGAGCCTTGCGGTACCCCACTAGTCACTGCCTGCCATTCTGAAAGGGACCCATTTACCCACACTCTTTGCTTTCTGTCTGTCAACCAACATTCTATCCATGTCAGTACCCTACCTCCAATACCATGTGCTCAGCGTGTCACTCCATCAGTACTACCACATCGTCGGTTACTTCATCATTACTGCATCACAACGTGTCATTCATTCGGTACAATCCCATAGAATGCCATTGCATCAGTACTAGCAAATGGATAGTCATTACATCAGTATTATCCCACAGTGCGCCATTCGATCAGTTTCCCCCTCAATGTGTCACTCCATCAGAACTACACTATAATGTGTCATTACATCAGTACTGCCCCATTTAGTTTCACACCATTAATACTATCCGACAGTGTGCCACGACATCAGTACTACCATATCGTTTGTTCCTCCATCAGTACTACCGCACACTGGGTCACTCTAGCAGTAATACACCAAAATGTTTTACTCCATCAGTACCTGCCCACAGTTTGTCACTTTACTAGTACAACCCCAAAGTGTATTGCTCCATCTGTACTGCCCACATTGTGTCACTCCATCAATACTACCCCACTGGTGATCACTCCATCAATACAAGCCTACGGTGTGTTAGACGATCATTACTAGAACACACTATGTCACTCCATCAGTACAAACCCAGAGCGTGTCACTTCATTGGTACTACCGCACTATATACCATTCCATCAATACACACCCACAGTGTTTTTCAACATCAGTACCAAGTTGTGTATCATTCCATTAGTACTACCACACAGGGTGTCACTCTATCAGTACTATCCAACGGCGTGTCACTCCATCAGTACTACACAATGAGTCCTTCCATCAGTACTACCCCACATTGTTACAATCCACCAGTATTACCCTGGAATGTCTCTCCAACAGTGCTACACCGCAGGGTGTCACTCAATCAGTACTATCCCACAGTATTCCATTGCGTCAGAACTGCCACATAGTGTGTCAATCCGTCAGTACTACCACAAAGTGTGTCACTCCACCAGCACTACCCACAGTGTGTCACTGCATCAGTACTAAAATATTGATTGTTACTCCATTTGTACTACCCTACATTGTGCCACTCCACCAGTGCCTCCCCACAGATCGTCGCACCATCAGGAATATCACTCGGGTTATCGTCGCATCAGTACTACGCCAACGTGTGTCACTCTATCAGTACAATCTATTGATTATCGCTCCATCAGTATACCACGCAGCGTGTCACTCCATCAGTACTACCCCACAGTGTCAACCGATCAGTACTTCCTCGCAGTTTATTCCCCACAGTGTGTCACTCCATCAGCCCTACCTCACTTTGTCACTCCAACAGTAATTCCCCACAGTTTCACTCTATTTGTATTTCCCCACAATGCCTCACGCCATTAGCACTACCCGATGTTCATCATTCAATCAGGACTATCCCAGTGGGTCACTCCATAAGGGCTGCCACAAGTTGTGTCATTCCATCAGTAATACTAAACAGTGTGTCACTGCATTAGTACTACACCACAGTTTGTCATCACAATAGTACTACTGCTCAGTGTGTCACTCCGTCAGTGAAACCACACAGTGTCTCACTGTATCAATACAACTCCATGGTGTTACACTCCATCAGCATTGCCCAACATCATGTCACTCCAGTGCAACCCTAGAATGTGTCACTCCATCAATGCTCCCCGCACTATGTTCTTCCATCAGTACTCCCCAAAGTGTTTCACAACATCAGGACTATCTCAAATGTGTCATTCCATCCGCAATGCCCACAGTGTGCTAATCCATCGCTGCGACTCCATAGTGTGTAATTCCATCAATATGTCACCACGGTTTGTCATCGCAACAGTATTACTGCACAGCGTGTCAATCCATCGGTATTAATGCGTCACTCCAACAGAATGTGTTATTACATCAGTCCTACCCCACAGTGTGTCATTCCACCAACACATCTCCACAGTACGTCATTACACCAGTACTACTCCATAGTGTTACACTCCATCAGTACAACACTGGTGCATGTCACTCCATCAGTACTACCCTACAATACGTTATTCCATCAGTACTACACCACAGTGATGCACTCCATCAGTACTGCCTTAAGCTTGTTATTCCATTATGTACAACCACACGGACTCATTCAATTAGTATTACCCAACAGTGTAACCCTCCATCTGTACTGCCCCACCGTCAGTCCTACTTCAGTGTGGAAGTCACAATGTGCAACCCGACAGTACCACCGAACATTGTGTCAATACTTCAGTACTCGCCCACTGTGCGCCATTCTGTCTATACTACCCCCAGTGTGTCATTCAATCAGCACTACACCGACGTATGTCACTCCATCAGTACAACCGCGCAGTGTGTCACTCCATCAGTACTGCTCCACAGCGTGTCACTCCATCAGTTTTACCCCAAGGGGTGGGGTGATGGAGTGACAAATTGTGTGGTAGTAGTGATGCAATGACATGGGTACTACCACACAGTTTGTCACTCCGTCAGTACTACTTCAGTGTGGAACTATATCAGTGCGACCCCCAGGGTGTCAGTCCATCATTTCTACGCCACAGTGTGCCAGTTCCTCCGTACTACCTCACAATGTATCACTCCATTAGTCTACCCCACAGCGTTTCATCCATCAATTCTTCCCCACAGTATGTCATTACAACAGAACTACCTCACAATTTGTCACTAAATCAGTATTATTCCACTGTGTGTCACTTCGTCAGTACTACTCCACAGTTTGTCATAACAACAGTACTACTCATTGTGTCACTCCATCAGTATTACCCGCAGTGTGTTACTACATCAGTAGAGGCCCACGGTGTATCACTCCATCAGAACTACTGCAAAGTGTGTCACTTCATTAGTACTACTGCAGTGTGTCACTCCATCTGTACCAACCCACAGTGTGTTAATCCACAAGAACTGCATCAACTGGTGTCACTCCATCAGTACTACAGTGTAGTGCTGAAGTGTTCAAAGTAGGAGGCCCTGTCATGATGCAGAAGCTGACTGAACTCTTCCAGTCCATGTGGAATGAAGGTCCCACAACAGCTGAAAGATGCCAGCATAGTCCACATCTACAAGAGGAAAGGCAACCGCCAGTCTTGCGACAATCATCGAGGCATCTCCCTCCTGTCCATAGCAGGGAAGATCTTCGCTCGCATCCTGCTCAACCGTCTCATTCAACACCTTGAGCTGGTTCTCCTTCCAGAAATCCAGTGTGGTTTCGGTGCTGGGCGTGGAACTGTCGACATGATATTTGCTGCACGCCAACTCCAGGAAAAATGCCAAGAGCAGCACAGCGACCTGTTCGTGATCTTCGTCGATCTGACAAAGGCCTTCGACACTGTCAGCAGAGATGGCTTGTGGATAATGCAGAAGTTTGAGCCGTCCCAGCAAGTTCATCACGATTGTCCGGCAGTTCCATGACGGCATGATGGTGAAAGTGCGAGATGATGGAGACGAATGGGAAGCCTTTCCAGTGACAACAGGCATGAAGCAAGGTTTTGTTCTTGCCCCTACACTCTTCATCATGGTCTTCTCTGCCATGCTGACCGATGCCTTCCGTGACTGCCAGGATGGAATACACATCAGGTACAGGAACTGACAGCAGGCTGTTCAACCTCAGGTGCCTGCAAGCTGTTACAAAGGTGAAGGAGACCATCATCAGAGATTTCTTGTTTGCTGATGACTGCGCCCTCAACGCCAGCACAGAGCAGAAAATGCAGCTTTAAATGGACTGCTTCTCACAGGCCTGCGACGACTTTGGTTTCTCCAATAGCAACAAAAAAGTCTGAAGTTATGTACCAGCCCGCTCCTGGAAAGCCCTACCAGGAACCACACATCACGGTGAAGGGGCAGAACCTACAGGCAGTCGACAGCTTTACCTATCTGGGTAGTACACTCTCGCGAGTGGTGAACATTGACGCTGAGGTCAACAACAGGATTGCCAAGGCCAGCGCTGCCTTTGGGCGACTCCGTGGGAATGTTTGGGAGCGGAGGGGACTCAGCCTTACCACCAAGCTGAAGGTCTACCGTGCAGTGGTACTCTATGCCAGTGAGACCTGGACTTGTCTGCAGCAGACATGCCAAACAGCTCAACCACATTCACTTGAGCTGCCTACGCAGACTCCTTCACATCAGGTGGCAGGACAAAATTCCCGACACAGAGGTCTTGGAACGGGTCGGAATCCCCAGCGTACACACCCTCCTACGGAAAGCCCAAGCCAGATGGGCAGGCCATGTCGTCAGAACGCCCGAGAGTCGACTGCCAAAACAACTTCTGTATGGAGAACTGTGTCAGGGCAAGCGCTCAGTAGGAGGACAGAAGAAACGGTTTAAGGACTGCCTCAAAGTGTCCCTCAAAGACTTGGACATCAACCTCAGCACTTGGAAGTCTCTTGCTCTGGACCGTCCAACCTGGCGTAGAAAGCTCACCACAGGAGCCCGTGCAGCAGAGAACAGACGCACTGCAGAGGCCCAGAGGAAACGCACCGCGCGCAAGGCCCGGGCTACCCCCACTTCCACTGCAGCACCCATCCACTTGTGTCCTACGTGTGGGCGTGCCTTCCGGGCCCGGATTGGCCTCACCAGTCACTTCAGGACCCACAGTCACCAATCCTCCAACTGAAAGTGAAGTCATGGTCAACTTCCAACCCGAAGGACGAACAACAACAACAACACAGCGCATTGTGTTACTCCATCAGTACTACCCCCACATTGTGTCACTCCATCAGTACACTGCACAGTGTGTCACTCCATCAGCACTACTGCGCAGTGTGTCACTTCATCAATACAACTCCAAAGTGTGTCACTCCATCTGTACCAACCCAGTGTGTTAATCCACCATTACTACCATACATTATGTCACTCCATCAGTTCCACTGCACAGTGTGTCACTCCATCAGTAATGCCCCACAGCGTGTCACGTCGTCACTAAAACCCACAGTATGCCATTACATCATTACAAACACATATGTTCACACCCTCAAACACAGTCAAACACGCACACACACATACACGCGCACGAAGACACACACAATCTCTCAAATGCAATCACAAACAATCAAATATACTCTCACACGTACACATGCATTCACACTAACAGATATTCACACGCACTAGCACTAAGAGACACGCACTTATCACACACTTACACACGAACACATTCTCTGCCAACAACATCATATACTCTCCCACACACTCACGCACACACACACACACACACACACACACGCACACACACTATCAAAGAATTACATGCTCAAACACTCTGACAAACTCACATCCCACATATTCTCTCACATTCTCACAAACAGCCACACACACGCACAGACGCAAACACGGTCCTTCACAAACCCACATGCACTCTCCCACTCAGAGACACAGATACATTCAATCGCACTTGCATCCACACTTACTAATGCTCACACACTCACACGCACACTCACGCACTCGCACACACACACACACACACACACACACACACACACACACACACACACACACACACAAATATAGGCACTCTTACATACTCTCCCCGCATGCACACGCGCACATTTTGGGATTGAGCAGCGTCGAGCAGCGCAGCGCAGCGCAGCGTGGCCGGGGGTGTTCCCCGTGACTGGGGCCAAGCCCTTCAGTCGGCCGGTGTCGGCCCGGCTCGCCCACCGCGGATGGCGATGAGAACCGCGCCTCGGGAGCGAGGTAGGAGCCGCGAGGAACCGCAGAGAGCGAGGTGGACAGTCGGAAAGCGAGGAAGGCCGCCAAGAACGAAGGGGCGACCCGCGGTGCGGCGGCAGGCAGGAGATACAACTATCTGGCCAACGTTTGTAACTTTGTCGGCGTCAAAATGTGGCGACTCTTGTGTACCGCCTCGGTGAGGTCTTCTACATGATGTTACCGGGTTGTCTGCAAAACTAAGCATTTCACTCTACCTGCGTCCGTGATAATAAGGTATCACTGAATCATTGAAATTCCTGCAACCGCATACACTGACGCATACGCACACACACCGACTCATGTGCACAATCTCACACATTCACACTCGCATACACGTGCTAGCACACTCTTGCACGGACTCGCACACACACTGTCACACACAATCAATATCCAATGCTAGTCAGGCTACACCTCTGGAGAAATCTAGTTGAGTATGTCAGTTCAGTGCAGTTTATTGTCACGTGTACCGAGGTACCGTGAAAATCTTTTGTTGCGTGTTACCCAGTCAGTGGAAACAAAATACTTCATTACAGTCGAGCCATTTACAGAGTATAGATACACGATAAGGGGATAACGTCCAGTGCGAGGTAAAGCCTGCAAAATCCGATCGAGGACAGTCCGAGGATCAACAAAGAGGTAGATAGTAGTTCAGCACTGCTTTCTAGTTGTGGTGGGATGATTCCGTTGCCTGATAACAGCTGGGAAGACGCTGTCCCTGAAACTGGAGGTGTGCATTTTCACACTTCTGTGCATTTTACCTGATGGGACAGAGGAGAAGCAGGAGTGGCAATGGTGCGACTCGTTCTTGATTATGCTGCTGGCCTTGCCGAGGCAGCGTGGTTTATAAATTGAGTCAATATATGGGAGGTTGCTTTGTGTGATGGTCTGGACAATTCGCAGCAATTTCTGGCGTTCTTGTATGGAGCTGTTCCCAAACCAAGCTGTGATGCATCTTGATAAAATACTTTCTATGGTGCATCTGTCGAAGTTGGTGAGAGTTGTAGAGGGCACGCTGAACTGGCTAAGCCTGCCAAGGACATGGATGGGTGAAGTTCGGTTCGAGACCCTTCTTCAGACTGATTGTGGTGGGAAGCTGGAGAAGGCTGGAACAGCAGGACAAAGCGAGTTGAATGATGAGTGGGTGAATACCGTTTTAATAGTTAGGTGGTTGAGACCAGAGGTTAAAAGATAAAAGTTGCGAGATAAGGATTGAGCAGGTTGGAATTATAAAGAGAGATGAGGGAATATCGGTTGAAGATGGAGGTGGAGGGGATTAACAAGTGCGAGTCCGCGTGAAGGAAGAGATAGAGCGAGGGAAAAGCGTGAAGTTGCACGTTAGTTACCTGGCATTTGCTAATGTTCATACCATTAGGTTGCAAGGTTCCCAAGCGGACTATGAAGCGGCGTTCTTTCTGTTTTAATGTAACCTCTCTGGCGCTGGTGGAGGCCCAGGACAGAAAGGTCAGTGTGCGAGGGGGAGTTACAATGGCTTGCAACGGGGAGATACGGCAAGCCTTAGCAGAACGAGGGTGAGTGTTCGACAAAACGGTCGCCGAGTCTCCATTTCACCACGCCGATGTAAAGGAGGCCATACCTGGAACACCACATGCAGTAGATGAGATTAGAGGAGGTGCAGGTGAACATCTGTCTCACCTGGAAGGGCTTCTCGAGCGTGAGGGAAGTGGTATAGGGACAGCTGTTACATCCCATGGTGGCTAACCGTTTTAACTGCACTTGCCAAGAAAGGCTTTGGAAAGAGAAGTGATGGCAAGTGATGGAGAGGTGGGGAAATGGATAGAGAAATAGGTCGTACAAAGATAAAAGGGAGAGATAGGGGAGAAGACGAATGAAGAGGTGGAGGGAGAGTGAACTGTCAAAGGGAGAGTGGGAAAATGAGGAGAGAGGGGAGTTCAGAGCGAGTGGGTTGGCAAAAGGTGGAGAGGGAAGCATTAGAGAGATACAGGGAGAAGGAGGGAGAGATGCAGTAAGAGTGGGAGGGGAGAGAGGTTGGCAGAGAGCGGGCGGCACAGAGAGGGAGAATAGAGAGTGTAGGGGAGAGAGTAACAGTTCAGAGAGAGAATAGCAGTAAAGATGGAGAGAGAGAGAAAGAGAGGAGGGAGAGATGTTGCATCATTCGCCGTGTGTTCTACTTTTAAGACAATTCCGAGGCGGCAATGGTTCTGTTCACTGAGTGTCGTGAGTCTTTGGGTCGTTCCTCCTCAGAGGTGATGAAGGTAGAGAATGTTGTTGTCCCAAGGCAAAGCCAGATCTATTCGAGGCAAGCAAGGACTAAATGCTTACTAGGGGTCGCCGGGAGTGTGAGGTTGAGGTTACAATCAGTTCAGCCGCGATCACATTGAGTGTTAAAACAGAGTGGACGGGCCATTTTAGTCTGATGTGATCTGTTGAACTAATTCATCACGCTGTGGACAAAGGCTGTCTAGTCCACCTTTAAACTGGGCACCAGAAGCATTGAGACGGTCCCTTAAATTTGGGATTGCCTTGCTGAGTGAAGGAAATCAGATAAACAACACGAGGTGGAGAGTTGGACCAGATGGAGTTTGAACCAATATCCCCTTTGCTGGAAAAATGCCGCTCCCAATTTCCATCCCCCAGTATCGCCACAATTCCCAGTCTTTGGAGTTTCTCAATCAATTCCCTGAATAAATCACGACCTGTCTCAGCAGGGATTTCATTTGGCTGATGTCATCTGTTTGCGAATAATTTCAAAATCTCTATTTTTTAACTCTGTTGAAACTTCGCTGTCCCGGTGGAGACGGAAAATGGTATAAAATCTCCGGGAATGTTCTGCCCCGGCATTTCATTCCGAGAGATTACCGGTAGCTCACGAGGACACGTTGCTGGGCAGAGAAAATGGGGGAAAAGCTTTGGGAATATTTCGACGTGGACAAAATCTTGTACGTGATCATTGCTGCCGTTGGAGTCCCTGGTAAGTGAACAGAAAAATTCAAGTTTTATAACTCCGTCCGCTAACCGGTGTTGACCCGATTCCGATCGTTTCACAAGCTTCCCAACTGATGATCGTTGTGCAAGGTTATGTGAGGTATATCAATCCTCTAAATTACATATTTTTGAATCAACGTTGTGACTTTTCTCATTTTCAGGCAGCCGAAACTAACCCTCTCTTAATCCCACTGCCGGGACCCACTAGAATGTTGTTCTTGCCTTCAGTGCGATCTTGCCCAGAGTTGTCCCAGTGCTCGGGACAGGCAGCTCTCCGGGACGGTGTGACTGGGAAGGGGTTTACATTGTGAAGTTCACTGTGTCTGAGTTATTGATCAGAGTGAACACCCGCTCCTGTGGACACGTCGCGCTGTGGATTCTGTCACAGTCGGATTCCACCGCCTGTTGGTCAATAATTGGATCGATCTCCTGAACCAGTGGCCGCGGATCTACCGGCGTGTGTTGTTACCGAACTGAGGAATGAATCCATTAACGGAGCCACTCTGCTACCGGATCCTAAGTTGTCCCTGCCTTCCCTCTGGAACCCTCCTCGTCCCCATCAGATGCCGAGTTCCCAGAGCCCTGTTTAAACGCGGCCGTTCACGGTTAAGTCTGTGAAACCGGCCCCATCAGAGACTGTGAGCGGGGTTAACTGTAGACAGGACCATTCCGCCTATTGTAGCGGGCGGCTGCTCGTTCCCTCCCCTCCCTTTACCCCGCCCGTCGCCTTATCTCCTCTCCCCTGAAGCAGGCAGGTCGGGCACAGTCGGAGCCGGGTCTGACATTGTTAAACCTGCAGCCGCACACCGACTCCAACACTCCTGATCTCCAGCTGATAGTGGAGCCGGTGTTCAGCCCCGGAGACCCTGTTCAGTAATGCCCAGTGTCCGTTCCCCTTCTCTTTCCGCAGTGAATTTAGTGGCGATTGTGATCCTGTCCCGGGGAAAGTGCGGCCTCTCCACCTGCACCACTCGCTACCTGGTGGCCATGGCAGCGGCCGATCTACTCACCCTGATCACCGAGGTCATTTTGTATCAGATCCGATACCATTACTTTAATTGGAGTTTCCTGTCCATCACCCCTGTGTGCCGTGTTAACGATGTACTGAGGTTTGCAGCGACAGACTGTTCTGTCTGGTTCACCGTCACTTTCACCTTTGATCGTTTTGTCGCCATTTGTTGCCAGAAGCTGAAAACTAAATATTGCACCGGGAAAACTGCGGCTGCGGTTCTCGCAACAGCCGGCGTTCTGCTGTGTCTGAAAAATGTTCCCCGCTACTTCACACTGGAACCCTGGATGATCATCGACAATGTCCCGTGGTTCTGTGACACGGTGGGCAGTGTTTACACTGACCCCGGGTGGGTGGCATTTGACTGGATCGACACGGTTTTAACTCCGTTCCTCCCTTTCGCTGTGATCCTGCTGCTCAACGCTCTGACAGTCCGGCACATTTTAGTGGCCAGTCGGGTCCGTCAGGGGCTGAGGGGTGAGAGCAAGGGGGAGAAGCGCAGTGACCCGGAGATGGAGAGCAGGAGGAGGTCTGTGGTTTTACTCTTCACCATCTCCGGCAGCTTCATCCTCCTGTGGCTGACGCTGGTTGTAAACTTCGTCTATTATCAGATCACAGGGATTGGAAATGATCCGAATGATTCCCAATATATCTTTAACTTGGTCGGGTTTGTGCTGAGGAATCTCAGCTGCTGCACCAACACATTTATTTACGCGGTGACCCAGTCCAAGTTCAGGGAGCAGGTGAAGAGCGCGGTGAAATATCCGCTCACCTCAGCGCTGCGGCTCATTAATAAACCCGCGCCCTGAGCGCATCCCAGAGGGCGGCCGCAGTCTCTCCGCTCCGGGCTCCGGCTCCTCACATTCACCGCCGCATCTTCCAGCTGTCAGTCCCGGGCGGATGATCCCATCGCCGGCCCCGCTCCGGGACCCCCAGCCCCTCACATTCACCCAATCGCCCCCTTGCTCAAAGATGCGGATTAAGCAGAAAAAATAACACCATTGCCTGTCAGATATATTGATCATTTTTAATGACAGTCCCTGATCATTGAAGTGTTTATTTCAGTTTCTACCCCCTCATGCTCACCCCCCCCCCCTCCACACTGGGGACCGGTCAGGGGTAGGGTGGGGTGGGGCTCTCCCTCTCTCTCTCTCTCTCTCTCTCTCTCT
>NW_027603115.1:0-21149 GCF_053455715.1 Rhinoraja longicauda
TATTTCAGATGCAGCACGGAAACAGGCCCTTCAGCCCACCGAGTCCGTTCCGACCAGCAATCGCCCGTTCACACATTTATTAATTTAGAGAAACTAAACTAATATATGATACATTCCACACCCTCTCTCTCTCCCATTCTCTCTCTCTCACACACTCACCCCATCTCCCTCTCGTCCCTTTTGACTAAATATACTAAACTAAATTAAATAGCTCTTGGGGCTAGCGAAATCAAGGAATATGGGGAGAAGCACGCACAGGTTCCTGATTGTGGATGATCTGCCATGATCACAATGAATGCTGGTGCTGGCACGAAGGGCCAAATGGCCTCCTCCTGCATCTATTTTCTACATTTCTGTGTTTCTGTTTCTAAACTAAATAATAAACCCCCCTTTCTCTCCACCCCTCTCTCCAATTCATTATAATAAATTTACAAGAATAAATTGAACTAATATTTGATACCCTCTCCCACTCCATTTAATAATAAATTCAACAATAAATTAAACTAATATTTTTTTAACTGCGCTCTCTCCCTCCCCTCCTTTCCCCTCACTCCTTTTCCCCCTCATTCTCTCCCCCCTCTATTTTGTAAGAATACATTTACAATAAAAAATTAAACTAAACTAATATTGGATACCACCTCACCCTCTCCCCCTCTCCCCTTCTCTCTCTCATCCTCTCCCCTCTCTCCCCTCTCTCCCTCCCTGTCTCTCTCCCCTCCAACCTCTTGCCCCTCACTCCCCCCTTTTCTCTCCCCTCTCTCTGCCCTCCCTCTATCTCTCACCTCTCTGCCCTCTTCCCCTCTCTCTCACCCCAGTCTCCCACTCCACTCTCTCTCTCTCCCCTCTCTCCCCTTCTCTCACTCCCTGTCTCTTACCCTCCCCCTCTGTGCCCTCTGCCCTCTCTCCCTCTCTCTGCCCTCTCTCCCCCTTCCCTCTCTCCCATCTCTCTCACTCCGCTCTCTCCCTCTCCCACTCCCTTTCCCCCTCTCTCTCTGCCATCTCTCTCTGCCATCTCTCCCTCTCTCCCTCCACCCTCTTTCTCTCCCCCCCCAATTTATATAATCATTACAATAAAATAAATTAAACTAATATCCGTCTCTATCTGTCTCTCTCGCCTCCACTCTATCTCGCTCTTACCTTCTCTCCCCTATCTCTCTCTTTCTGGCCACTGTCTGAAACTATCTCGCTCTTTCACTCTCCCTCTCTCTCCCGCCCCCCTATCTGTCTCTCCCGCCCCCCTATTTTTCTCCCTCTTTCTCTTTCTCCCTTCCATTTTGCAAGATACATTTACCAAAAGAATTACACGAAACTAATATTTGATACCACCTCACCCCTCTCTCCCTCCCCCTCTCACCCTCTTCCCTTCTCTCTCTCTTCCTTTCCCCTCTCTCCCCGACCAGTCTCCCGCCCTCTACTCTTTCTCTCCCTCTTTCTTTCTCCCTCTCTTCCACTCTCTCACTGACCTCTCTCCTCTCCCTCTCTTCGTCCCCTCTCTCTCCCTCTCTCTGTCTCTGCCCTCTCTCCCTCTCCTCTCTCTCCTATCTCTCTATCTCCCAGTCTATTGCCCCCACTCTCTCTCCCAACTCTCTCCCCCTTCTCTCTCCTTCATCTTTCTCTCTCCCCATTCTCTCCCCCCTTCACTATCATCCCCCATCCTCTCGCTCTCCCTCTCTCTCTCCCCCCTTCTCCATCTCTGTATCTGTCCTCACCCCTTCTCTCTCCCTCCTTATCCCCTGTCTCCCCCTCCTCTCTCTCTCGCACCTCTTTCTACCCCGAGTCTCTTCCCCTCCACTCTCTCCCCCGTCTCTCGCCCCTCTACTCCTCTCTCATTCTCATCTCACTCCCCTTCTCTGCCCTCTCTCTCTCTCTCCCCTCTTTCTTTCCCCACTCTCCCCCTCACTTTATGATACACTTACAATAATAAATTAAACTAATATTTGATCCGCCCTCTCCCCCTCTCTTTCCCATACTCACTCTCCACTTTCTCTCTCCCCTTTCTCTCTCCCATCTCTCTCTCTCCCTCACACCCCTCTCTTCCTCCCTCTATCTCTCTCTCTCCCCTCTGTCTTCCCCTCTCTCCCCCCTCTCCCCCCCCCCCCACCCTCGCTCTGTTCCAAAACACCACCACCAATCCAGTGTAGATGTTGACCATCATGTGGACTCTGGATAAAGGAGGGGATGTTTCGTAGATACGGGGAGGATACGGCCTTTTTGTTCTCTCCCCGTTCTCCCACCCCTCCCTCTCCCTCTCCCCCCTCCAATTTGTTATAATTATTTTACAAGAATATAGCAAACTAATATTTGATATTCTCTCTCCCACTCCAATATGTAACAAACAAATTGGGCCCAAACCTCTCCTGCATTGGTGCAGCACCCTCTCCTTCCCCTTCCTCTCACATCACAACCACCCCTCTCCCCTCCCCTTCCCTCTCCCTCTACCCCCCTCACCTCCCCCTCTCACCCCCCTCCTCCCCTCCCTAAATCCCTCCACTCTCCATCCCTAGTAGATAGATTTAAACTATAAAATGAGAATTAATTAAAAAATATAACACCAATTTCAATGAAACTTCTTCCATTTGCACCAAAGGGATAACAGTGAGCAAGGTGGGCCTAACATTGTCGCGCAATCCTGTACAGTTTTGGATGTAGTTCAGGAACAAACAAACAAACAAACGAGAGTTTTAGTATCAACAATAAATTAAACTAATATTTGTTATCCACTCCGTCTCCCTCCCCTTCCTTCACCCTCACTCTCCCCTCTTTCTCTCCCCCTCCTCTTTTAGGAATACATTTACAATAATAAATTAAACTAAAGTAATATTTTATACAACCTCCCCACTCTCTCTCCCGCTCCCCTCTCTCTCTCTCTCGCCCTCTCTACTTTCTCTTTCCCTCTCACTACCCTCTCCATCTCTGTATCTCTCTCCCCTTTGAACAGAATAGAACAGAATAGCTTAATTGTCATTCGTTTTACCGAACGAGATTAAATTGCCAGCAGTCACAGAGCAAAAAAACAAAAAACACAAGACACACAACCCCAACACAAACATCCATCACAGTGACCCCAAACACCCCCTCACTGTGATGGAGGGCAAAAAAACTTCCTCTCTCTTCCCCCATGCCCCTCCCACGGACAGACAGCTCGATCCCTACCGAGGCGACCGACCCGCTCAGCCCCCGCAAGGAGATGGAAGGTCCCGCGGCCGAGCCGCACCGGGCGATGGAAGGTCCCGCGGCCGTACCGGGCGATGGAAGGTCCCGCGGCCGAGCCGTACCGGGCGATGGAAGGCCCCGCGGCCGAGCCACACCGGGCGATGGAAGGCCCCGCGGCCGAGCCGTACCGGGCGATGGAAGGCCCCGCGGCCGAACCGCACCGGGCGCTGTTAAGTCCCGCGGCCGAGCCGCACCGGGCGATGGAAGGCCCCGCGGCCGAGCCGTACCGGGCGATGTAAGGCCCCGCAGCCGAGCCGAGCCCCGAGGAAGACACCTAAAAAAAAAATAATAAAAATAAAAAAGCCTTTGATTACGTTGGCTGATTTCTTTTCGATCCAACGTGATGTGTAGATGGAGTCCATTGTGGAACGTCGGGTCTGTGTGATGGATTGGCCTCCATTTATAACTCCCTGCAATTTCTTGCGGTCCAGACAGACATGTCCCCGATCATATAAGATTATTAAGGAATTGGACAAGCTGGAGGCAGGAAACATGTTCCCAATGTTGGGGGAGTCCAGAACCAGGGGCTGCAGTTTAAAAATAAGAGGTAAGCCATTTGGAATGGAGATGAGGAAAACGTTTTTCACTCAGAGAGTTGTAAATCTGTGGAATTCTCTCCCTCAGAAGGCAGTGGAGGCCAATTCTCTGGACGCTTTGAAGAGAAAGCTAGATAGAGCTCCTAAGGATAGCGGAGTCGGGAGTATGGGGAGAAGGCAGGAACGGGGTACTGATTGAGAATGATCAGCCATGATCACATTGAATGGCGGTGCTGGCTCGAAGGGCTAAATGGCCTACTCCTGCACCTATTGCCTATTGTCTATTTTCTATACACCAGTAATGCACATGCACGGTCATTAATACGGTTCGCGATACGGTATCAGGTGTTTTACTGTGATCTTCCTCCTCACCATGTCTTCGCATTTGTCCAACAGTTCATTTGTGGTTAACTCCCACTCAGTACCTTCTTTTGTATATCAATACAGTTTGTATTACATGGAAAATCTTAGTAGTCATCTTAGCTCGAATATTCAGCTCTGATCATAGTTGTTACTTATGTCAGATCATTAGGTTAGGTGAGGTTAGACCACGTCTATTATCATCACATGTTCCGAGGTGCAATGAAAGGCGTGGGTTTGCACGCTTTCCGCTCAGTTTAGATACACCATCAACTACAATCAGTTAAAGTCCGTAGATGGAGCGAGGAAGATACAGAATGCAGAAAATGGTTCATTGCATAGAATGTCATGCTGAATATGGTCACATTGCCTAATTCTGTTCTCCATAGAACTGGACAAGTGCAATTGGAGAACTCGCGTTCTGTGAAAACAGAAAGCAAAAATATTACTTGCTGTGCCGTGGTGCACAGCTCGAACGACGGATGAAATGCTTCTACGACCGATGGAAGATCCTGCTGGTTTGGTGTTGTTGTGGCTACTGCAGGTGACAGGCGCTTTAGGTTTTAGCTTCAGTTTTAGATTTAATATTGTTACATGTTCCGAGGTGCAGCAAACAACTTTGTTCTGCATGCTATCCAAAGAGATTACATTCCTCATATATTGATGCTGTCGATTCAAGCTCGTCGACAAAGGGCACTTGTGTGTGTGGATCCACTCAAAGCGTGGTAACTGTATGGATTCGCACAGCGGGTGGAAGACATATAGAATGAGGTGCAAAAGGAGGTCGTTGAAATACAAACTGTAGATGGGCTATTGCATGCCTATTTAACATCATTTAAAATACATTTGGACAAGCACATCTAGGAAGAGTTGAGAGTGATCCACGGCAACGGCGGTAGTTGGGACTTTGTAGATGGGGTACATTGATCGGCGTTGGCAGGCTGGGTGGAAGGACCTGTCCCGGCGGTGTATGACACATGACAATAGATAGAGAAAAGTGGAAGTTACAGAGTGCAGAATCCATGTATCAGCACTGCAGCGCATGGTTGTACATCTGTACCTCAGACGAAGTTCAATGTCCATGATGGGGTAGAGGGAATTGAATTAGTATCCTAGCCTATGGAAGGACCGCCCAATAACGGAGGAAATGAACCTATTCCTAAGTCTGGTGATGCGCGCTTTCAAGCTTCTCTACCATTTGGAGTTGGGGAAAGAAGAACTGAGCGGGGTTGGCAAAGTCTTTGATTATGTTGGGTGTTTGGGTAATGTTATGCAGCGTGGAATGTAGATGGATAATATGATTGGTCTGGGGTCTCTAATAGACTGGGCTATATTTACAATCCTCTGCAATTTCTCGCGGTCCTGGCAGAGTTATTCCCTGACCAAGCTGCCATTAAATGTAACAATATGCTTGTAGAAACATTGAAAATAGTTGCAGGAGGAGGACATTTGGCCCTTCGATCCAGCAGCGCCGTTCATTGTGATCATGGCTCATCATCCACAATCAGTAACCTGTGCCTGCCTTCTCCCCATATCCCTTGATACCACTAGCCCCTAGAGCTCTATCTAACTCTCTTTCAAATTCAACAAAGTGAATTGACCGCCACTGCCTTCTGTGGCAGAGAAATCCACAAATTCACAACTATCTGGGTGAATAACCTCAGTTTTAAATGGCCTCCCCTTTATTCTGTTGCCGTATTTTGACAAGGGTAACAGGGGACATAACAATTGTCTTTTTGTTTTCGTTTGTGTGCCTTCTAGGGTGTCGCTTCAATGTGATTGCTCCACGTCAGAGTGGCAAGATTTAAAAGAAACTGAAGGAAGGAATTTACACTCCAACGGTGGTGGGTACATGGGACAAGCAGTCGAAGGAGTTAGTGGTGAAGTGTTCTACAGCCAGAGCATTTGGAAATACAGATGCCAATGAGACAGTAGCAAGAAATAATTAGGTAGCTGTTGTGCAATAAATGTTGAGCAGGAACTGATTCTGCAATAATGTCCAGGTGGGCCGACGAGCAGCACCGATGTTGCTTTTGGTTTGAAAATTGATACCACACTGCATGTTGCTCGTCAATATCGTTTTGATGAAATCATTAACTTCTGACATAACATATATTCCTTCTCTCCGCGGATGTGTTCTGTCATCTGAGTATATCCCGACCTCCTCTTGTATTTCAGATGCCGGAGAATTACTACGGCCCGCAACCCAATATCAGCGTGTATTTTGTTTTCTTACTCCCATCCCCACACTTCACCTTCTCTTCGCCACTGCCCAACAATCCATTTCTGGTTAACGGCCATTCATCACCTTCTCTTTTATATCAACACCGCCTGTGTCTCGTGTACAATCTTAGTCAGCATCGCAGTACGAACATTCCCGCGCTGATCAGAGTCGTTATTTATCTCAGGTCATTTGGTCAGGTTAGGTCTATTATTATCACACGTACCGATGTGCAGTGGAAAGCCTTGTTTTTGCATGCTATTCACTCAGTTCAAATATTCCAAACACAAAAACAATCAGTGTAACGAAAAGTGCAATAGATCGGGTTAAGGGGAAGCTACAGAATGAAGAAAATAGTTCTTGATACAGAATATCTTTATGAATGTAGTTTTCATATTTCCACCAAACCCCGATTTGTCCGCGTATTTGTAATAATTAACAATCTTTTCTCAAGCCACCTTGCATAATTCCGGTCCACCGTTCCTCTGGGAGCCGCATCTTTGCATTTGGAGCATTAGAGTTCTATAGAAACATAAATCCTTCATTGGACCCGATGTAGAACCCGATTTGTGCCGATGTGCATAGGTAAAAGTATTAATGATACAATGCTTCTATTAACTATGAGGCTCATTGGTTTGTAAAGGTGTAACCAAATAAGTTGAAAGGTGGATTGAGATTTAGGCTTCAGGTTCAGATTCATTATTGCCACGTTTATCGAGCCGCACGAATAACGTTGTGCTATATGCGATCCAAACAGATTAAATACGATATACAAATATTATCAGTTCAAAATCAAGAACAATAAATGAAGCAAAAGGAAGATACAGAATGCAGAACATAGTTCGCAGTGGTGTACCGCATCTGTTCCATAGACAAATATCCGCCATGGAGTAGGGATGGCAGACCGTATGAACTATCGTGAAGGTGACAGGGTAGACCATCTGATCAACTGTTGGTCCTTTGAAGGGCACTTTTTTTTCGACGGACAAATCATGACTTCAATCTCTGCACCGAGTTGAAGATCCGTATCGCGCTCTTTAAATGAGATAACGTCGAAGCATAATAATCTACGGAGCATGTGCTGGGACTTATTAATTGGAAATCATAGACAAGGATAGTTGCTGGGCTGTTTCTCTGCCGTGTGACTCGTGGCTCTCGGTCCAGTCTATGTACCTTTTTCCCATTTGTGGTATCACCGTTGTTAGTTAAAGCAGGGCTTCGCTCATAATTATCTTTATGGCCTGAGCTCTAGTGGAGTTAAGTTCTATATTCCTTGGATGGTAGGAGGCTGGGAGAGGGGGGGGAGTGGTAATGTTACAAAGGTGTATAAATCGTGAGGGGAATAAATAGAATGGATGCACTGTCATTTACCCAGAATGGAGAAGCAAATAACAGAGATCAGAGGGTTAAGAGAGGCTAGATTTACAAGGAACTGGAAGGAAAGACCTTAACACTCAGATGGTGATGGGTATAAAGAACGAGCTAACAGTAACGGTAGTTGAGACATGTTGAAGATAGTGCATTTATACATCCACAACATTTGGAATATAGCTACCAAATCGACTTTAGCAATAAGTAAGCATGATCGGCTATTTCTATTTCTATTGTTCGGCTTGAACTGATTTTGTAGCAATGTTCAGGTGCGATGGCGATGTAATTTTCACTCTAACTCAGGTGCGCTTGAGTTGTGCGAAGTATGCATTTGTTTCGGACTATCAGTTATTTTATTGGGTCACTCATTTCGGACATTCGATACGTTTTCCGCACTCCACGGGTGTCATCTGAGTCTTCTACGTTTATCTTGCTTCACACTTGTATTTCAGAATCCCGGCAATTACCACGCTCCAGGTGATCTGGGAATAAGTGTAGTGCTAGGGCGATGGCATCGTCCGTGGACCTGTTGTGGCGGTAGGCGAACTGCAGTGGGTCAAGGACGCTGGCTAGACTGGATATAATGCGTTCCATTGCAAGCCTCCCAAAACATTTCATGATGGTAGATGTCAAGGCCACTGTTCGGTGGTCGTTTAAACTTGAGGTTTTGCCTTTCCTCGACACTGGAATGATAGTGGTCTTCAAGAGGCAGTTGGGTACCTGAGAACGGAGTAGGGAAAGAACAAAGATGTCCACGAATACAGCTGCCAGCGTTTCCGCTCAGCTACTAAGGACACGGCCAGGAACTCCGTCTAGGCCTGTTGCTTTTCGTGGATTTACCCACAGCAAGGCCGCTCTAACCTCTGCAACTGTCACCCTGGGGAGAGGCACACTGGAGTCTGAAGAGCCAGAAGACACCATACAAAAGTATTCAGTTCATCAGGTTGGTTTGCACTATCACCAATGATATTGGCTGAAAATTCTTTTTGTTTAAAATTTTTTTTAAATTTTTATTATTTATTTTTTATTTTTTACAGAACTTTTTGGAAAACAACCCCCCCCCCCACCCTTCCCCCCACCCCCGTTATACTAACCCCAAATAAGAAAAAGAAAGAAAAGAAAAAAAGATTAAAGACTGCCTGGTTGTTGGTGGTCCTGCACACGCCCCATGGAATTCCAAACAGAATAAACTGTATATGTATATACATCTCTCCCAAAAGAACCATTGTAAATATGAACAATTCTTCTATATATATATAGGCCCCTCTTTTGTAGATAAGGACGCCAGATATTTTAAAAAGTATCATATTTGTTCCTTAAATTATAAGTAATTTTTTCAAGTGGGATACAGTTAGAAATTTCATTATTCCAAAGGTCCATACTTAAATAGGAATCAGATTTCCAAGTAACTGCGAGTTTTTTTGGCTACTGCTAATGCAATTTTTATAAATTCTTTCTGATATTTATTCATTTTAAGTTGTGGTCTTATTCCTTCAACATCACCCAATAACAAAAATCTTGGGTTGTATGGAAGTTGTATTCCGATAATCTGTTCTAAAAAGCTTCTTAAGTTTGTCCAAAAAGGTTGTATTTTTGAACAGGACCAAGTAGAATGAAACAAAGTACCAATTTCTTGATTGCACCGAAAACATTGGTCAGATAAACTTGAGTTTATTCTCTTTAATTTTTGTGGTGTGATATATAATTGAAGCAGAAAGTTATATTGTACTAGTCTAAACCGAACATTTATTGTATTTTTCATACTGTCAAGGCATAGTTTTGACCAATTTGTTCCATCAATATTAATATTCAAATCCGTTTCCCATTTTCGCCATGATATATGAATTCCTTGTTTAGGAGCCTTTTTTGAATTAGATTATATATAATAGAAGTAAAAAAAATGATTTGTCCTTTTTGAATTAGGTTTTCAATTTCCTTAGATTTCGGCAATAACATTGTTTGACCCAATTTATCTTTTAAATAAGCTCTTAATTGAAAGTAACAGAAAAGGGAATTATTTGATATATGATATTTATTTTTCAATTGTTCAAATGACATCAATATACCTTTTTCAAAGCAATCACCTATATATCTAATCCCTTTTTGATGCCACCTATATAGAAGCTGGTTATCCATTGTAAAAGGTATCAATCTATTCTGAATCAAAGTTGTCTTTCCTAATAAAGATTTTTTTGTTTCATCCTCAAAATTAACCTTATTCCATAATCCGATCAAGTGTTTTAATAATGGAGATTCTTTCAGTCCCCGTATCAATTTAGGTTCCCATTTATATATAAAGTCTTCTGGTATATTTTCTCCTATTTTATCTAGTTCTATTCTTATCCATGCCGGGTTTTTTTTCTTCAAAAAGAGATGCAATAAACCTCAGTTGGTTTGCTTTATAATAATTCTTAAAGTTCGGAAGTTGTAATCCTCCTGAATCAAACTTCCATGTCAATTTTTCCAACGATATTCTTGACATTTTACCTTTCCAAAGAAATTTCCGCACATATTTATTTAACTCTTGAAAAAACTTCTGTGGTACTTGTATTGGTAATGTTTGGAATAAATATTGTAATTTCGGAAATATATTCATTTTAACGGCATTAACTCTTCCTATTAATGTTATTGGTAATGTCATCCATTTATCAAGGTCCTCTTTTATTTTTCTTAGGAATAATAAATAATTTAATTTATATAAATTCTTCATATCATTATCAATTCTTATACCTAAATACTTTATACCAATTAATGGCCATCTAAATTGGGTTAGTAATCGACATTGAGTGTAATCTCCTTTAGTAAGGGGTAAAATTTCACTTTTATCCCAATTTATTTTATAACCTGATATTCTTCCATATTCTTCTAATCTAAAAGATAGTTTGCGCAACGAATCTAATGGTTTTGTTGAGTGTATCAAAACCTCATCTGCAAATAAATTAATCTTAAATTCTTCCTGATTGACTTTAAAACCCTTAATATCTGGGTCAGTTCTAATTAATTCAGCTAACGGTTCTATTGCCAGGACAAATAAAGCAGGTGATAATGGGCATCCTTGTCTAGTTGACCTTTTTAATTGAAACGGTGTTGAAATTTGGCCATTTGTCGCTACCTTAGCTTTGGGATTCACATTTAGAGTTTTAATCCAGTTTATAAAAGTTGTTCCTAACCCATATTTTTCCAATACTTTATATAAAAAATCCCACTCTAACCTATCAAATGCTTTTTCTGCATCCAGAGCTACTGCTACACTTATTTCATTCCTCTTTTGTGCCAAATGCATTATACTAAGTAACCTAGTTACATTATCTGCAGAATGTCTATTTTTAATAAATCCAGTTTGATCCATATGTACTAATTTTGGTAAATACTTAGACAATCCATTAGATAAAAATTTTGCTACTATTTTATAATCTGTATTCAGCAAAGATATAGGTCTATATGATGTTGGTTTTAAAGGATCCCTATCTTTTTTTGGTATTACTGTTAAAATCGCTGTCGTAAAAGACTCTGGGAGGTTATGTGTTCTTTCCGCCCGCTGTATTACCTCCATAAAAGGAGGAATTAATAATTATTTAATTTTTTAATAAAATTCTGGCGAGAACCCATCTTCTCCTGGGGATTTATTACTCAGAATTTTTTTTAAAAAAGGTTTCATTAATTTCTAAAGGTTTATAAGTAATTTTATTTGTATTTATTCTAATAGCGTTAATCGTTCTCGAAGACTGTTCGGCTTTCAACTGCCAAGCAAGGACCTTATGTGATCTCTCTCCTAACTCATAGTACTCTGTTTAGTTCTCATAATTGCTTTTTCTGTTCGGTATGTCTGTAATGTATTATATTGTAACTTCTTATTGTAACTTATTATATTGTAACTTCTTATTGATAAGTTGTCTTCGTTTCTCTTCCATTACATACCTTTGATTCTTTTTCTAATTTTGTAATTTCTTTCTCCAATTGCTTTACTTCGGCCATATATTCTTTCTTAATTTTGGAAGTATAACTTATTATCTGTCCTCTCAAATATGCTTTCATTGCATCCCATATAACAAATTTATCATCAACTGAGTTGGAATTTGTATCTAAATAAAATTGAATATGTCTTCTCATAAACTCACAAAAATCTTCTCGATTTAATAATGTTGAATTAAATCTCCATCTATAAGTAATTTCCTCTTTATCCATCATTACCATCGACATTGTTAAAGGGGAGTGATCTGATAATGTTCTTGCTTTATATTCAACATTTTTCACTCTGTCCTGTATGTTTGTTGATAATAAAAAGAGATCAATCCTCGAATAAGTTTTATGTCTATATGAGTAAAAAGAATAATCTCTTTCTCTTGGGTTAAGTCTTCTCCATATATCGGTTAGATTTAAATCTTTCATCAATGACAAAGTTAATTTTGCTATTTTCGTTTTTGTAACTGTCCTAACTGATCTATCTAAAACTGGGTCTAAGCAAAAATTAAAGTCTCCACCTATTAGTATTTTATCTTGGGCATCGGCCAGATTCAAAAAAGTTTCTTGTATAAATTTTATATCATTTTCATTTGGTGCATAAATATTCATCAAGGTCCATAATTCCGAAAAGAGTTGGCAATGTATAATCACATATCTTCCCGCAGGATCAATAATTGTATTTTGTATTTTGATTGGTAATGTTTTATTAATCAAAATTGCAACTCCCCTCGCTTTTGAATTGAATGAAGCTGCAGTAACCGTTCCCACCCAGTCTCTTTTTAATTTCTGATGTTCCATCTCTGTTAAATGAATTTCCTGCAAAAAAGCTATATCTATCTTCATTTTTTTAATATGTGTTAAAATTCTTTTTCTTTTTACCGGCCCATTTAACCCATTAACATTAAAACTCAAAAGTTCAGTAATTTAACCATTATTCTTAACAAAATTACTCCTATCTATAACATTACTTAACACCTCGTTTCTCATGGTTCTTTGGGGAGTTTCCTTAAAATTCACCATGTTGCTGTACATCCCCCCCCCCCCAACATCCAGGCTAAAAGATGAAAAATAAAAATAAATAGTTAAAGAAACCCAAAATAACCCCCTACTAATGCTGTTTATAAAAAAGAAAACAGCATTACCTCCCTCCATTTTACGGGTCATGGCACACACCATGAATACACACATGAATCCCGCAGTCATCAATTTGTGGTTCTCCACCCCCCCCCCGAACTAGCATAACCTTTTCTCCCAATCATTATTCATTCAATCTTTACATTTCATATCCTTTATCTTCTCTCCGTTCATATCCGTTTCAATCCATGTCTCATTGTCGTTCTTCTTGTATCTGGTGAGCCTTTGGAAGTTTTAAAGCAAATTCCTCAGCTTCCTGGTAATCAGTAAAAAATTTGTTTCCTTCTCTTTCTATAAAAATATTCAGTGTTGCAGGGTATCGCAGGTAAAATCGATAACCTGTTTGCCACAGGGCTTTTTTCGCAGGGTTGAATTCCTTCCTTCTCTTCAAAAGCTCATAACTTATATCAGGATAGAAAAAAAGGTTATTCTCTCCACTTTTCGGAGGAGTAGAATTCTTTATGCATTGTGCAGCCGCCTTCAAAATTCTTTCTTTATCTTGATATCTCAATAATTTTATCAGAATTGATCTCGGATACTGACCCTGTTTTGGACTTGGTCTTAATGCCCTATGTGCCCTTTCAATTTCAATTTCGATTTCACTTTTTTCCATTCCCAAAATATTCGGAATCCATTTTTGAAAGAATTCTATTGAATCTTCTCCCTCTGCGCCTTCTTCAAGACCAACAATCTTTATATTGTTTCGTCTACTAGTATTCTCCAACAAGTCCAGTTTTTCAAATATCTGTGTCCTTTCTGTTATCCAAGCAGTTACGTTGTCTTCGATCTTATTCACTCTTTCAGTAGTATCTTCAGTCTTAACTTCCAATTTTTAAACTTTTTTATCCAATTTATCCATTTTTTTTAAACTTCTGTTGGTGGCGATGGTATTATTTTTTAATTGTTCACATACTTCTTGTAAGATCTCTTCCATACTTCCCCTATATTTTTTACTTTCAATTTTACCTTTAGGTCTATCAAATAGGCAAGGTTCATCTTCTGATGAATCTTCTTGATCGTCTGTATGTTCTTGGTCCTGGTCCTGGTCGATGTCACTATCTGTGGCAGAGGCATCCTGGGATTGTAGTTTCTTTAACTTCCCTTGTGACATTTGGCGCATGCACGGTTCCCCTTGTTCGCGCATGCACGGTTCCCCGTATTCACGCGAGGCATGCTTCTTCCTCCCGGGTGCCGCCGCTCCTGCTTGCCATTCTTCGGGATCAGTCCTCTCAACTTGAGCACGAGGATTCTCCATCGCAACAGGGCCTCCTTCCCTCTTCTCACCCGATCTCTTTAAACCAATATGTTTCTTCAGTTTTTGTTTAGGAGACATGTTTCAATAATCCCCCGATCTTTATAGAGAATTATAGACTTTCTAAGAAACTTTTGTTCAATTTTTTTTTAACTTACTCGGTACTTTTCTAAGTTTTGTTCGGAGGAGCTGGAAGACCACAACCTGTGTCTACGTCGTCACGTGCCGTCCCCGAACATTCTTTGCATCCATTTATCTTAATCAGACCGTGCCACATTCTCCGTGTGACCCAGAGGTTGTACTTGGACTTAAGTTTCTCCCGGTGTTGTCTCTTGGCACCCTTGATGGCTTTGCGGAGACCACAGACTCTTCACACCACGGGACCCACTCACAAGTTAGGATACTCTCGACCTAGTGTTATCGTCCGGATTCACAATCTACAACATTGAAACTACTGAGGCCTGTCTATCGGACCACAGCGCTATCATTTTTGACGCATCTCTGCCTTTATCTCCCGCAAAATCTCATCTCCCTGTTCGCTCCTCCCGCGACATAAATTCATTGCCTGCCAGTAAATTCTCCGAGGCTCTCACAGCTGCCCCCAACATCTGCACTATTGAGGCTTCTCCCCCCCATCTCAGCACTGAGGATCTCACCTCTTTATTTAATATCACTTGCTCTTCCATCCTGGATTCTATCGCTCCCCTTAAAATGAAAAAGCCAAAGCCCAAAGGTCGGCCTTGGCTCAATGACACCACCAAAGCCCTAAGAAGGGAGTGCAGAAAATCAGAACGGAGGTGGAAATGTGACAAGCTTCAAATTTCCTTCAAAATTCTGAGAAACAATCTTCTCAAATACCAGGAAGCAGTAAAGTCTGCTAGAGCACAATACTTCTCCGACCTTATTTCCAAAAACTCTCATAACTCCAAGGTCCTATTTAGCACAATTACCTCTGTCATATGTCCCGCCCCCAGTACCAGCTTAGTTAGGTCCCCTGCTAAGTGCGAAGAATTCGCTAAATTTTTCACCAGCAAAGTTGAGAACATTAGAATGAACATTTCCCCTCCCACCCGTGAACTAGCTGTCTCACGAGTCTGTTCATCTAAATTGGACTGTTTCCAACCCGTCACTCTATCCTCCCTTGCAAAGCTTGTCTCCGCTATGAAACCTGCAACCTGCCCCCTTGATCCTGCCCCCACTGCCCTTCTGAAGGATGTCATTGCAATAGTCGCTCTATTATCAACAGTTCTCTGGCCACTGGCACTGTTCCAACCTGTTTCAAGCACGCGGTGGTCCAGCCCCTACTGAAAAAACCTAACCCAGACCCCACCTTGCCTAGTAACTACAGACCCATTTCCAAACTGCCATTCCTGTCAAAAGTCCTTGAAAAGGCAATCCTAAACCAATTATTGCCCTACCTGCACCAAAACACCATCCTGGAAAGTTTCCAGTCAGGTTTCAGAGCCCACCACAGCACAGAGTCTGCCTTGTTGAAGGTACACAACGACCTGCTTCTCGCCATCGACACCGGCGACTGTGCAATCCTGCTCCGTCTCGACCTCAGCGCAGCGTTCGATACAGTGGACCACACCATCCTTATTGACCGTCTCCGGTACGCGGTGGGCATTGATGGCACTGCCGTGAGCTGGTTCGCTTCCTACCTCAAAGTTAGGAGTTTCGCCATCAACATAGGCAGTTATTCCTCTGCTCCAGCTAGCCCCTCCTGCGGAGTTCCACAAGGCTCCATCCTAGGCCCCATTCTCTTCTCTCTATACATGCTCCCCCTTGGCCAAATCATTCAAAGGCACGGCATTTCTTTCCACTGCTATGCCGATGACACTCAGCTTTACCTCCCCCTGAAGCCCTACAACCAGTCAAATTTAAACAGCCTCTTACACTGCCTTGAGGACATAAAATGTTGGATGGCACAGAACTTCCTCTAATTAAACGAGAGCAAGCCTGAGGTCATCCTATTAGGCCCCCCGACTCCATCAAATCGATAACAGCCAGTCTTGGAAGCCTATCCTGCCTAGTCAAACCGCATGTCAAAAACCTCGGCGTGTTATTTGACTCTGCATTAAAATTTGACAAGCAAGTCAACGCTGTGGTAAAAGCCAGCTTCTTCCAACTTCGTACCATAGCTAAAATCAAACCTTTCCTCCAATTCGACGGCACTGAAAAAACCATTCACGCTCTCATTTCCTCCCGCCTAGACTACTGCAACTCCCTATACACTGGGATCAGCCAATCTTCCCTGTCCCGCCTGCAACTGGTCCAAAACGCCGCAGCGAGACTCGTGACGAGTACCCGTAAAAGGGACCACATCACGCCGATTCTGGCCTCTCTCCACTGGATCCCTGTACGGTACAGGATCAACTTCAAGCTCCTCCTATTCACATATAAAGCCCTAAATGGACATTCCCCCCCTCTACATCAAAAATCTTCTAACCCACCTCTCTAACTCCAGGTCCCTCAGGTCGGCCGACTTGGGGCTACTCACTATCCCGCGGTCTCGGCTTAAGCTCAGGGTTTAACACGCTTTTGCGGTTGCAGCTCCTAGACTGCGGAACAGCATCCCTCTCCCCATCAGAACTGCCCCCTCCATCGACTCCTTTAAGTCCAGGCTCAAAACCTATTTCTACTCCCTAGCGTTTGAGGCCCATTGAGGAGGCGCTGTGAACTGTTTTGTATGTGCTGATATGTTTGTGTGCTACTGTATGTTTCATTTTTTCCTTAGTACCTTAACAGATGTACAGCACTTTGGTCAACGTGGGTTGTTTTTAAATGTGCTATATAAATAAAATTGACTTGACATGACTTGACTATATGCAAGCCCTCTTGAAATAAATGCTATTAAATAAGAGGAATATATCGGCTAGATGCACAGAGTCCCTTGCCCAGAGTAGGGGAAATGAGAACCAGAGGACATAGGTTTAAGGTGTGGGGGGAAAGATTTAGAAGGAACCCGAGGGGCAACTTTTCCACACAGCGGGTGGTGGGTGTATGGAACGAGCTGCCGGAGAAGGAAGTTGAGGCAGGGACTATCACACAGTTTAAGAGACACTTGGACAGGTACATGGATATGACAGGTTTGGAGGGATATGGGCCAAACGCGGGCACGTGGGAATAGTGTAGATAGGGCATGTTGGTCGGTGTGGGCAAGTTGGGGCGAAGGTAGGGCCTGTTTCCACGCTGCATCACTCTGTGACTCTAAATACTAACTCCGTGCAGTGGTCTGATTGTGGAGAGAAAGAAACTGTTCCTGATAAACTCCGGAACTCCCCGTAAAGTGGCAACACAAGTAGACAGAGCGGTGAAGAAGGCGTGTGGTCCGCTTGCCTTCGTCTGCCGCGGAATCGAGTTCAAGAGCCTGGACGTCAAGATGCATCTCTCCAGGACTTTGGTCAGGCTGCATTTGGAGTATTGCACGCAGTTCTGTTCGTCCCACACTAAGGAAGGATGTGGGGGCTTTGAAGAGGACGAGAGGGGAGTCACAGAGACAGGGAGAGGGAGTTTATGGGCCGGAGGGGAGGGGTTCACAGAGACAGGAGGGGTGTAGGGGCGGGAGGGGAGGGTGTCACAGAGACGAGGAGAGTGTGGGGTGTAAGTGCAGGAGGGAGGGGGTCATAGAGAGGGGGTGTAGGGGCAGGAGGGATGGGGTCATAGAGAGGGGGTGTAGGGACCGGAGGGGAGGGGGGTCACAGAGATTGGTGTAGGAAACACTCTCTCCAGTCCCCAGGGAAGAGGCACAGGGACAGCTGCTACATCCCATGGCGGCTAACCGTTCTAACCGCACTTCCCAAGAATGGCGTTGGAGAGAGAAGTGGGGGCGAGCAGGAGGAGAGTTGGGGAAAAGAGAGAGAGAGACAGATAGGTAGAGATAGCTGAGAAGACGAAAGGGGAAGAGATGGAGGGGCAGTGAATTATCAAAGGGAGATTGGGAAGATGAAGAGGGAGGGGTGTTCAGAGCGAGTGGGTTGGCAAAAGGGAGAGAGGGAAGCGTGAGATAGATAGAGAGAAACTGAGGGAGAGATGCAGTGAGAGTGAGAGGGGAGGGAGGGGTAAGGGGTGAAAGGTTGACAGAGACAGAGGCGCAGAGAGAGAGAATAGAGAGGGTAGGAGAGAGAGTCACTGTTCAATGAGAGGAGAGCAGTAAGGATGGAGGGAGAGGGAAAGAGAGGAGGGAGATGTGCCGCATCATTCGCTGTATTATTTGGGTTTCGGACAATTCTGAAGCCACAATGTTTCTGTTCTCTGAGTGTCGTGAGTCTTTGGGTCGTTCCTGCTCAGAGGTGACGAAGGCAGAAAATGTTATTGTCCCGGCGCAAAATCAGACCCACTGCAGGCAAGCAAGGAGTGAATGGTTACCAGCCTCGCCGGGAGTGTGGGGGTGAGGTTGCAGTCAGTTAAGCCGCGATCATATTGAGTGGTGAAGCAGAGTGGAGGGGCCACTTTAGTGCGAGGTGATCTGTTGATCTAATTCCTCAACCTGTGGACAAATGTCGCCCAGTCCACATTCAAACTGGGCACCAGAAGCCATGAGAGGGTCCCTGGAATTTGGGATTGCCTTAGTGAGTGAAGCGGATTGAAGGAAATCAGACAAACAACATGAGGCGGAGAGTTGGACCTGATGGAGTTTGAAACAATATCCCCTTTACTGGAACAATGCCGCTCCCAATTTCCATCCCTCAGTATCGCCACAATTCCCAGTCTTTTGACTTTCCAAATCAATTCCCTGAATAAATCACGACCTGTCTCAGCAGGGATTTCACTTGGCTGATGTCATCTGTTTGCGAATCATTTCAAAATCTCTATTTTTTAACTCTGTTGAAACTTCGCTGTCCCGGTGGAGACGGAAAATGGTATAAAATCTCCGGGAATGTTCTGCCCCAGCATTACCGGTACCGGGACACGTCGCTGGGCAGAGAACATGCACAGTCAAAAACTTGAGGAATATTGGCGTGTGGAGAAAATTTTGTACGTGATCATTGCTGCCGTTGGAGTCCCTGGTAAGTGAGCAGGACAATTCAAGTTTTATAACTCCGTCTGTTAACCGGTGTTGACCTGATTCTGATCGTGTTTCAAGATCCCCAACTGATGGTCGTTGCGCAAGAACATGTGGAGTATGTCAATCCTCTCAGAGAAATATCTTTGAATTAACGCTGTGGTTTTTCTTACTTTCAGACAGCCGAAACTAACCCTCTTTTTCTCCCACTACCGGGACCCACTAGAATGTTGTTCTTGCCTTCAGTGGGACCTTGCCCAGAGTTGTCCCAGTGCTCGGGACATGCAGCTCTCCGGGACGGTGTGACTGGGAAGGGTTTACATTGTGAAGTTCACTGCGTCTGAGTTATTGATCAGAGTGAACACCCGCTCCTGTGGATACGTCTCAATGTGGAGTCTGTCACTGTCACAGTCGGATACCACCGCCTGTTGGTCAATAATTGGATCGATCTCCTGAACCAGTGGCCGCGGATCTACCGGCGTGTGTTGTTACCGAACTGAACTCACTGTGGAATGAATCAATTAACGGAGCCGCTCTGCTGCCGGACTCTAAGTTGTCCCTGCCTTCCCTCTGGAACCCTCCTCGTCCCCATCAGATGCCGAGTTCCCAGAGCCCTGGTTAAACGCGGCCGGTCACGGTTACGTCTGTCAAACCGGCCCCATCAGAGACTGTGAGCGGGGTTAACTGTACACAGGACCATTCCGCCTATTGTAGCGGGCGGCTGCTCGTTCCCTCCCCGCCCTTTACCCCGCCCGTCGCCTTATCTCCTCTCCCCTGAAGCAGGCAGGTCGGGCACAGTCGGAGCCGGGTCTGACATTGTTAAACCTGCAGCCGCGCACCGACTCCAACACTCCTGATCTCCAGCTGAAAGTGGAGCCGGTGTTCAGCCCCGGAGACCGTGTTCAGTAATGCCCAGTGTCCGCTCCCCTTCTCTTTCCGCAGTGAATTTAGTGGCGATTGTGATCCTGTCCCGGGGAAAGTGCGGCCTCTCCACCTGCACCACTCGCTACCTGGTGGCCATGGCAGCGGCCGATCTACTCACCCTGATCATCGAGGTCATTTTCACTTGGATCAAATATCATTATTTTTATTGGAGTTTCCTGTCCATCCACCCTGTGTGCAGTGTTCACGATGTACTGAGGACTGCAGCTACACGCTGTTCTGTCTGATTCACCGTCACTTTCACCTTTGATCGCTTTGTCGCCATTTGTTGCCAGAAGCTGAAAACAAAATATTGCACCGGGAAAAACTGCGGCTGCGGTTCTCGCAACAACCGGCGTTCTGCTGTGTCTGAAAAACGTTCCCCGCTACTTCACACGGGAACCCCTGACAACCATCGACAATGTCCGTGGGGCT
This sequence comes from Rhinoraja longicauda, assembly GCF_053455715.1. Taxonomy (NCBI): domain Eukaryota; kingdom Metazoa; phylum Chordata; class Chondrichthyes; order Rajiformes; family Arhynchobatidae; genus Rhinoraja; species Rhinoraja longicauda. Next base: position 20,412 of record NW_027603115.1, read on the forward strand.
GTGACATGGTGGACAGTTATTACACTGACCCGGGTGGGTGGCATTTGACTGGTTCGACACGGTTTTAACTCCGTTCCTCCCTTTCGCTGTGATCCTGCTGCTCAACGCTCTGACAGTCCGGCACATTTTAGTGGCCAGTCGGGTCCGTCAGGGGCTGAGGGGTCAGAGCAAGGGGGAGAAGCGCAGTGACCCGGAGATGGAGAGCAGGAGGAGGTCTGTGGTTTTACTCTTCACCATCTCCGGCAGCTTCATCCTCCTGTGGCTGACGTTTGTTGTAAACTTCGTCTATTATCAGATCACAGGGATTGGGAATGATATGAATGATTCCCAACGGATCTTTAACAACGTCGGGTTTTTGCTGAGGAATCTCAGCTGCTGCACCAACACATTTATTTACGCGGCGACCCAGTCCAAGTTCAGGGAGCAGGTGAAGAGCGCGGTGAAATATCCGCTCACCTCAGCGCTGCGGCTCATTAATAAACCCGCGCCCTGAGCGCATCCAGAGGGCGGCCGCAGTCTCTCCGCTCCGGGCTCCGGCTCCTCACATTCACCGCCGCATCTTCCAGCTGTCAGTCCCGGGCGGATGATCCCATCGCCGGCCCCGCTCCAGGACCCCCAGCCCCTCACATTCACCCAATCAAAGACGCAGATTAAGCAGAAAAAATAACACCATTGCCTGTCATATATATTGATCATTTTTAATGACAGTCCCTGATCATTGAAGTGTTTATTTCAGTA
>NW_027603116.1:0-21148 GCF_053455715.1 Rhinoraja longicauda
CAATCTTCCCGTATCTAGCCTCTCCAACCCCTTAAGAATTTTATATGTTTCTATAAGATCCCCCCTCAGTCTTCTAAATTCCAGCGAGTACAAGCCCAGTCTATCCAGTCTTTCCTCATATGTAAGTCCTGCCATCCCAGGGTCAATCTGGTGAACCTTCTCTGTACTCCCTCCAAGGCAAGAACGTCTTTCCTCAGGTTAGGAGACCAAAACTGCACACAATACTCCAGGTGCGGTCTCACCAAGGCCCTGTACAACTGCAGCAGAACCTCCCTGCTCCTAAACTCAAATCCTCTTGCTATGAATGCCAACATACCATTCGCTTTCTTCACTGCCTGCTGCACCTGCACGCTTGCTTTCAATGACTGGTGCACCATGCCACCCAGGTCACGTTGCATCTCCCCTTCTCCCAATCGGTCACCATTCAGGTAATACTCTGCTTTCCTGTTCTTGCCGCCAAAGTGGATAACCTCACATTTATCCACATTATATTGCATCTGCCATGCATTTGCCCACTCGCCTAATCTATCCAATTATGTTATGTTAAATGTTTTTTGTATGCTACTCGGAAAAAGCAATAAAAATAATATTTTATAAAAAAGACACTTGGACAGGTACATGGAAAAGTTTGGAAGGAAATGGGCCAAGCGTGGGCAAATGAGACTACTTAAACTAGGGGATCTGAGCCGACATTAATGAATTGGGACAAATGATTTTTTCCCTCCCGCATGACTATACATGATCTTTATCCCTCCATCCCCTGCAGGCCCATGAGCTTATCTGTAAACCTCTCCGATGCCACTATTATATCTGTTTCTTCACCACCCATGGCAGGATGTTCCAGGCACCCATCACCCTGTGTTAAAAAAACTAGACCTACACATCGCCTTTAAACTTTGTCTCTCTCACCTTAAAGCTATTCCTTCTAGTGTTTGACAATTTCGTATTGGGAAAGTAGTCTAACTGACCAGTCTCTCTACACCTCTCGTAACTTTATATACTTCTATCAGCTATCATCTCTTTGTAGGTAATAGCCCATAATCCAGGCTAACATTAAACCCATGGCTTGAGTCAGCCTACAGAGACCTCCAACCTCTGTCTTGGTAAAATGAATGCAACCATCAATCTCATCTATGCCCCTCGTGATTTAATAAACCTCGGTAAGGTCACCCCTCAGCCTCCTTCACTCCAAAAAAGAAACAGCCCCCACGCATCCAGGCTCTCCTCACAACTTGAGAACTCCTGTCCCGGCAACATCCTTCTGCAGCCTCTCTATCTCAATCACATACTTCCAATAGCATGGTGACCAGAAATACACATGATACTCGAGGTGTGGTCTCACCCATGTTGTATCCAGACGTAACGAGATGTCCTAACCCTTGACTCAATGTCCTGTCCAATGAAGGCAACGACGCCAGATGCCGTCTTCACCACTTTGTCTACCCAAAGTATCATATTCAAGAAATTATGTATTTGTCCCCCCAGGTTCCCTGAAAGTGGTGCAAAGCTACAAAGAGTGCAGAGAAGATTTATGAAAATGTTGCCAGGATTTGAGGGCATGAGCTACAAGGAAAGGTTGGCTAGACTAGAACTTTATTCCATGAAATGCGGGAGGCTGAGGGGTGAACGTATAGAGATGTATAAAACCATGAGGGGGCAAGCTAGGGTGAATACACAGTCTTGTACCCAGAGTAGAGGCATGAAGAACCAGAGAACATGTTTAAAGTGAGAAGAGAAAGATTTAATAGGAACCTGAAATGCAACATTTTCACACAGTGATATTTGGAATGAGCGGCCAGAGGAGATTCTTGAGGTGGGTACAATAACAACATATAAAAGACATTTGTAAAGGTATATGGACAAGAAACGTTTAGAGTTAGTTACACTGTAAGTGACAGGACCCATGAGAGTTAATAACACTAAATGACAGGGTCAAGGAGTGGTGTAAGTAACACTGTAAATGACAGGGCCCAGGGGTGTAAGTAACACCGTAAATGACAGGGCCCAGGAGTGTAACACTGTAAATGACAGGGCCCAGGAGAGTAAGTAACACTGTAAATGACAGGGCCCAGGGGTGTAACACTGTAAATGACAGGACCCAGGGGTGTAAGTAACACTGTAAATGACAGGGCCCAGGAGTGTAACACTGTAAATGACAGGGCCCAGGAGTGTAAGTAACACCGTAAATGACAGGGCCCAGGGGTGTAACACTGTAAATGACAGGGCCCAGGGGTGTAAGTAACACTGTAAATGACAGGGTCCAGGGGTGTAAGTAACACTGTAAATGACAGGGCCCAGGAGTGTAAGTAACACTGTAAATGTTCTGGCCCAGGAGTGTAAGTAACAGTGTAAATAACAGGGTCAAGGAGTGTAACACTGTAAATGACAGGGCCCAGGAGTGTAAGTAACAGTATAAATGACAGGGCCCAGGAGTGTAACACTGTAAATGACAGGGCCCAGGAGTGTAGCACTGTGAATGACAAGGCCCAAGAGTGTAAGTACCACTGTAAATGACAGGGCCCAGGAGAGTAAGTAACACTGTAAATGACAGGGCCCAGGAGTGTAAGTAACAATGTAAATGACAGGGCCCAGGAGAATAAGTAACACTGTAAATGACAGGGCCCAGGAGTGTAACACTGTGAATGACAGGGCCCAGGTGTGTAAGTAACAGTGTAAATGACAGGGCCCAGGTGTGTAAGTAACACTGTAAATGACAGGGCACAGGAGTGTAAACTAAGTTTAGAGGGATAAGGGCTAAATTCAGGCAGATGGGACTCATGTAGATGGGGCATGTTGGTCGGTGTGGGCATGTTGGGCCGAAAGGCTTGTTGCACACTGTATGACTCTATGACTTTCCCAGTCCGAGCTCCCTCTCTCACCTCAGCCTTTGTTTCCATCCGTTGATGAATGCTCCTGTGATTTTTCATCAGCTGTTTTCTCTGCCTCAGACATGGAGAGTGCATTGTTCTCAGTCAGTGAGCTTCCTAAAACAAATACAATACTAAGAAGCATCATTGGACAGAGGGCTCTGACTATTGGATCTTAATTAGACAGAGGATGTTGAAGAACATCTACTGGACACGTCCATACAACACCACGGGCAATGCAATCCATCTTCTATAATTTTAATGGACAATTATAATCGAACTGCCCACAACAGAATCCTCCAATCCAAACACCACCAATTCCATGCTTAAAAATGACACCAGCTCCTCCCACCCTTCTTCATCTAATCCCAGCACATTGAACTTCTATTACAGTCCCCATTTAGTTACCCAACCTGCCTTTGAATACTTGCACACACAAGAACCCCGCCAGTGGATCTACAATGTACATGGAGGATAGGAAAGTTAAGTTCCACAGGACAATTGCTGTGCCAGACATTGGTCTCTACTCAGGATCAGTAACGGGTGAACAGCACATGGGATCTGGGCAGCTAAACACAAAGCCGTTAATAGTGAAGCTGTTAAATTTGTGGATAACAGGTCTGAATTATAGTGGCCGAGAGAGTCAACCACTGAAAGTAATGGTGGGATATGTGATTGGAAGGGGCAAGGCCATGGTGGGCATTTAAAAATAGGTTATGAATTTTATGACCAGGATCAGCATGTCATGAATTAACTTTCAATTTCTCTCCCCCTTCACTGCCCACTAACACCCTCTCTCTGTAACTCAAACACCACCTCCTTCTTATGTCCATTATTGATTAGTTTGTCTCTATCACACAGTGTCTCTCCAGCTGCTGTCTCTGCCATGCCGTCTTCTCACCTCATTCCCTCTCCCATTTCACATTTTCATCTTTTGCTCAGTTTGCCATTGGGACATTTGGCCCTGTGACCCTGAAATGGAAGATGCCTTGTTCTCATTGAGCTGCCATTATAAACACGATAACAGAACAGGGGTGAAATTGACCAATGGCGCATTTCTATTAGAACAGCAAAGGCCAGAAATACGAGAATGAATTAAGATACTGCATGGAAACAGGTCAATTAGTCTGAAGAAGGTTCTCGACTCGAAACGTCACCCATTCCTTCTCTCCAGAGCTGCTGCCTGTCCCGCTGTTGTGTTTATCAATCAGTCCCATAATTTAAACTGCCGTGACAACTCTCTTTGCCTCCCTCTCTCCCCACTCCACTAAATCGCATTGTTTATTGTTTTTATCTGTGGCTTAGTTTGCATCTGTTTCACAAAATGTTATCTGCTCCAGATATGTAAATCACTTTATTTTCAGCCTGTTTGTTTCCTGTTGCAAACAGGATTGCGGGAATGGTGGTGAATGAATCTGTGGAGTGTTTCCGTTAGAAATGAAATGATGGCAGAGTTGCAATTGGTCCACAGAAACAAGTATTTAAGCTCTTCCAATCAACCTGCCCTGAAAACGCTACCTCTGTTTGTTCCCTCCTCATCCCCCCCCCCCTCCCTACCAGCCACTCTCCATTGCACAAATTCTCTTGTTTTCTTGTCACTCAATTTGCATCTGAGCTCTTTTATCAAAGGTTACCTGTTTCCTTGGTGTGAAAAGTCCTTTGTTCTCAGTCAATGTATTTCTTGTTAAAAACAGGGATGACAGAGCAGAGTTAACCCATTAGTAATGTCATGGCTGCAAAAACAAGGATGTATTGTATGGATGTTACTGCAGGGAACAGGCCATTCAGCCTAACAACTCTGACATGTTTTATACTGCACACCAACGTCCCACAACATACAGCACTGTGCACTCAGCTGTGTAGTGGGACCACAGTGAACAGAGAGGACTGGAAAAGGAAAATTCACAGAATCATTCTTTGTTGACAAAAATGTGTCAGCTTTGATCATTGGTTTCTGTGCTACAGAAATATAATGCGCAGAAAACACAAGGGGCCTTAACAGCTGAAGGCACAACTGCCATTGTTGGAACCATTCATTTCAGGTTTATTTAATGACCTGAATATCTGGCCATCTTGGAGCCTTAAAATTATGGAGAGTTCTGTAAAGAGGGGGAGAGATGGTATTAAAAATTATCATGAGAACATCGAGTCTGAGCACAGCTGAATGGAGAGAGTGGAATGAGATAGAGCAAATTGGGAAACAGGAATCATCAGTTATTCCCTACAGCTTCCCCGGGTACACTGTTGTTTCTCAGTGTCACTCACCACCTCTCATTCTTGCTTGGTCCCCCTCATTCCTGTCCCAAATTTACCACCTGCTCCCTTGATACTCAAATGTCAGTTTGCATCCTTCCTTTCACCAATGTTACCTGCGTTCCTGAAATATAAAATACCTTGTTCTTACATTCTCGTCTAGCAAAGGGACTCAACTCAAAACGTCCCTTTCAATTCCTTACATAGATGTTGAGTTACTCCAGCACTTTGTGTTTTGCTCAAGATTCCAGCATCTGCAGTTCCGTTTCTCGTTCTCATTTTGCCAGCTTACTGTTACAAGCAGGATGGCTGAACAGGGTAGAATTGACCCATGCATGTGTTTCTATTTGGCTTGCATTGGCCACAGAAGGGACATACTTTTCACAGAGCATGGATAGTATATGGAACAAGTAGCCAGAGGAAGTGGTCGAGACATGTATAATTACCATATTTAAAAGACAAATGAAGAGGTACTTGGACTGTAAAGATGTAGAAAGAGACACAAGAAACTGCTGATGCTGCAATGTTGAGTAAAACACCAAGTACTGGAGGTGCTAGAACAACTCATCCAGGTCAAGCAGCATCTGTGGAAGGATAGGACATGCGATATTTTAGGTCAAGACCCTTCTTCAGACCCAGAATGCTGTCTGTCTTTCCATCCACAGATGCTGCCTGACTCAGAGCTCTTCCAACACTTTGTGTTTTGCTCAGGGATATGGGAAAACCATCGATGAGTTGGAAAAAAGTGCATGTTTTCACGATGTTCAATTCTATGCCAGTTGCGCAGACATTAAATTTGTAGATTATTATGACAGAATTAGAGTAGCTCAGATTTATCAGAGGCTTCAAGGATTGGATTGCAGAGATAAGGAGGAGGATGACCAGAGAGAGAAATGAAAATCATAAGATGTTGTCACTGACCCTTCAAGGTGCCACAAAATGTCTCAGTCTGTCTTCCCAGAAAGCCTCTCACTCAATCTCGTATTTTTATGTTGTTTCTTTGCATTTTCCAATATGCAAGGAGTGTTTTTTTTTGTCTGAAGTGAAGAATCCTCTATCGTTGCTATGCAAGCGGCACCTCACAAACATGACATCAGGAATGGGCAGGACTGATTGGAGGAGCAAGTCCATTGAATCATCAATGGAACTGAAAGCTGGAAATAACGATTTTAGAATTTACCACACAAGAATATCCAGTTCAGGCCAAAATCACAGCCATGCCATGTGTCCATCACTGTTGAATGCAATCACGCAATTTTATTCCTGTCAAAATTAGCAGCATCATTGATGGACACTGGGTTATGTGTGCATGAACTCTGAAGTGCGTAATGTTAGGAAGCGAGATTAATTCAAGATTAATTCTGCCCTGTGGCAATGTATGCTGCACCGAGGGCAGTTTGTGTTGTGGAAGACAGTTTGTGTTGTGTTGTATTGTGCCAGGAATAGAGATAAGATGAAGGGGTGGAATTGATGGCTGGGTGGGGGCGGGAGGGGAGCACAGGTGGGTAAGGGAGGAGAGGGGGTGGGGGCTGGTGGCATTGTGAGCAGAGACGGTGAGGCAGGGGACGGAAGTGTGAAAGAGGCATCATCTGCAGGATAAATTTCTCCCACACCAGCAGTGAGCTAATGTGTTGCCCTCTGTTGTATACTGGAATATAATACATCGAATGGATTGGATAATAAACATCTGGAGAATAGACACAACCCTCCCCAGGATGGCGCTCAATTAATGTTGGACACTGAGCTAATAGTGCGTTGGAGGGAATCTCCACAAGATAACCCACCCCCCATCATCTGTTGGAGTTGAGAAGAGTGGTGAAGGTGTGGAATTCTCTGCCTCAGAAGGCAGTGGAGGCCAGTTCGTTGGATGCTTTCAAGAGAGAGCTGGATAGAGCTCTTAAGGATAGCGGAGTGAGGGGGTATGGGGAGAAGGCAGGAACGGGGTACTGATTGAGAGTGATCAGCCATGATCGTATTGAATGGCGGTGCTTGCTCGAAGGGTTGAATGGCCTACTCCTGCACCTATTGTCTATTGTCTATTGTCTATTGTCTATTGTCTATTGACCCATGTGGTGTAACAAAGTATTTGTGTGGAGCATCACGCATGGGGAAGAGTATAGATTTTAACGAGAGAATGTTGTTTGATGGTGAAGTCCTCTGCCAAGACAATAGGATATCTGGTGCACAGGAGCTCACTGTATTGGGTAGTGTATTAACATGGATTGGAGACAAGGCATCTTCCACAAATACAAATCGAGAGAATGGGCTAAACCTGGCAAACTGTGCTTAATGAAGAGAAAAGAGAAACCAAGCACTCGTGTAAAGTATGAAAAGACAGTGAGAAATTAAAAGTGGGTGTAGCGCACAGATTGAGGTGTTCTTGCTTATGACATACCTGATAGTTGACATTAAGGTGCAGCAAACGGTCAGGTAGGTAAGCAGCACATTGAGATATATTGCAAGCGGGGTTGGAGATTCAAATACTGAGGTTAAAATACACCTTAAATACCATGCGTGGAATTGGTCTCATTATTTAAGAGTATATTTACATTGATATAGCCCAGAAGATATTAACTCGACAAATTTCAGGGGTCAAGCTTTTCTATTTTCACAAATGACTAAAAGTGTTGGTTTGTGTGGTTTGGAGTGGACAAGAATGAGGGATGAATGAGGGGTGAGTCACACACGATCCCATGGCGGCAGGACTGGGTAGATGTTGGAACAGAGTTAGAGACAAACAGCATGGAACCAGGACCTTTGAGTCCACACCAACCATCCATTTTTAAACAAATCCTATCCTCAACTATGTTATTATCCCCCATTTTATCATTGGGCTTGCTTTCTTTTTCACTAATATTGTTTTTATTAATGAACAGAAATGATTTGTTTTAATATTATATTTTACAGGCCTGTTATGCTGCTGCAAGTAAGAATGTTATTGTATTTCAGAAAACATGATTCACTCTCACCCTCCTCATTTCCCCCTCCCCCTCGTCCTGTTATGCCCACCCAGTTTGCACCATTCACACAACACAGAGCAATTTAAAAGATAGAATTAAAAGAAACTTCATGATGCCTGTTTTGGCAGCTGAGAGAAGACCCACAGGATCCAAGGGAGAATGTATCAATTCCACAGTCAACACCCGATGTCATGTTTGAAGCCAGATGATGGGAGAAACGAAGCAGCAGCTCTACTAGCTTCACCACTGTGAGATGTTTTGAACAAGGCTATTTAACAAGGGAATAATTGAAAAGGGCAGCAAGAACAAATCAGGGAGCAAAAAAACACTGAGCCTGACAGCAGTGGCACAAAGGTTATTGGAGGGAATTTGAAGGGCCTGGATCTACCAGCATTTGGACAGGTGTGGACACTGTCAAGGGGAGGGTGAGCGCTGTGCATGTTGGCACAAATGGCAGTAGGAAAAGTGAAGTTGTCCCTCAAAATTAATATACTGAGTTAGGCAAAAGGTTCAGAAGCAGGACCTCCAGGGTAACGATCTCTTGGTTACCCCGGGTACCACGTGCTAATGAGGGTAGCTTCAGGGAATTTGGACAGATAAATGTGTGGCTGAGGAGTTGTTGCAGGGGGTAGGGATTTAGACGTGTCAACCATTGGATCTCCGCTGAGGCAGAGGTGATCCATACAAGAAGGATGTGTTGCACCTGAACTGAACCAAGATCCTGGCAGGAAGGTTTGCTGTTGGTAGTTGGGTGAGTTTAAACTACATTTGCTGGGTTGGGGTTAACTGCAGAACTGAGCCAGGTGAGAGGCTCGAACTAGGAATGGAAGGTGATAACAGAAAGCTCAATGGGCAGGATAAGCAGGAGCACAGCAAGGAGCGAGGTAGGACTGTTGTATTGAATAGTCCGGGAGCAGAGCAAGGACGCCCGTTGGCTGAGAACAAAAGTAAGTGGCAATTGCAGTGGAAAAGGCAGATTAATAAGAGCGCATAACTCCAAGCTGGTCAGGAAGGCAGCAGAGAAGTGAGATTGGTTGATCAATTCAAGCAGACGATTGGTAAATTGGCCATTGAAGTAATTTAGTGGCTGATATAAGCAAGGCTTGCACAAGGGGTGCAGCCCTGTTGAGGGAAGTGCCCTGTGAGTAAAGTGCGATTCTTTGGCTGACAGTCTTCGGCGAGGAGGCTGAGGTGAGGAGGCTACGATTGTTTTTGGAGCCGGAATTGTTTTTGACACCAAAGTGATGGCGCACAAGTTGGTGCAGTGTGTTTCCTGCAGGATGTGGGAAGGTAGAGACACCGCTGGAGCTTCTGGGAGCTACACCTGCAAGAACTGTGTCCTGGTGCGGCTCCTGACTGGACGTGTGGCGGAGTTGGAAAAGCAGCTGGATGACCTCAGGGCCATCCGTGAATGCGGGAGTTTCCTGGACTAGACCTACTGTGAGGCTGTCACGACAAGGGTCCAGGTCGAGCGAAGGTGGGAGACCGTTTCAGGGGGGAGCGAACGTGGACTACAGGAGACCCCGGTGGCTGTGCCTATTGCAAACAGGTACACCCTATTGGGAGCTGTTGGGGCAGAAGATGCTTCCAGTCCGAGCGGCGGACGTGTTGGCGGTTCTAACTCAGGCAAGGAAACTCGACCGGGGAGACCGAAGTCAGGAAGAGCCATAGTAGTGGGTGACTCCATTGTCCGAGGTACGGACAGGAGATTCTGTGGCGACAGGCGGGAGTCGAGGATGGTCTGTTGCCTCCCTGGTGCCAGGGTTCAAGACATCACGGACCAGCTTCAGAACATCCTAGCGAGGGAAGGCGATCGACGGGAAGTAGTTGTGCATGTGGGCACGAACGACGTCGGGAGGAAGAGGAACGAGATACTGCGATGTGAGTTTAGAGAGTTAGGAAGAAGACTGAGAAGTAGGACGTCGAAGGTAGTTGTCTCTGGACTGTTACCTGTACCTCGTGCTGGTGAGGGCAGGAACAGAGAGATCGGGGATATGAATGTATGGCTGAGGGGCTGGTGCAGGGAGCAGGGATTTAGATTTCTGGACCACTGGGATCTCTTCTGGGGTAGGGGTGACCCGTACAAAAGGGACGGGTTACACCTTAACAGCAGGGGGACCAACATTCTGGCGGGCAGGTTTGCTAGCGCTACAAGTGTGGCTTTAAACTAAGTAGTGGGGGGAGGGGAGGTTTTGACAAATTGGGAATATGGAGATGGAGTTAAAGGGGAAGCGAATACAGGAGAAACTGTAAAGGACTCTCGAATAAATGGGAAGGGAAGTTCTAGATGGGATATGAGAGTAAGGTCGGGGCCAATTGTGACCGGTGTGAGAGGGGAGGTGAATACGGAAATTAAAGTGTTGTATTTAAATGCGCGAAGTATAAGAAATAAAATGGATGAGCTTGAGGCTCAGTTAGACATTGGCAAGTATGATGTTGTGGGAATCACTGAGACATGGCTACAGGAGGACCATGGCTGGGAACTGAATATTCAGGGGTACACAACGTATAGAAAAGACAGACAGGTGGGCAGATGGGGTGGGGTAGCTCTGTTGGTGAGGAATGACATTCACTCCCTTGCAAGGGGTGACATAGAATCAGGAGATGTAGAATCAGTACGGATAGAAATGAGGAATTGTAAGGGTAAAAAGACCCTAATGGGAGTCATCTACAGGCCCCCAAACAGTAGCCTCGACATAGGGTGCAAGTTGAATCAGGAGCTAAAATTGGCATGTCGCAAATGTAATGCTACGGTGGTCATGGGAGGTTTCAACATGCAGGTAGACTGGGAAAATCAGGTTGGTAATGGACCCCAGGAAAGAGAGTTTGTGGAGTGTCTCCGAGATGGATTCTTAGAACAGCTTGTACTGGAGCCTACCCGGGAGAAAGCTATTCTGGAATTAGTGTTATGTAATGATCCTGATCTGATAAGGGAACTCGAGGTAAATGAGCCATTAGGAGGCAGTGACCACAATATGATAAGTTTTACTCTACAAATTGAGAGGGAGAAGGGAAAATCGGAGGTGTCAGTATTACAGTATAGCAAAGGGGATTACAGAGGCGTGAGGCAGGAGCTGGCCAGAATTGACTGGAAGGAGGCCCTAGCGGGGAAGACTGTGGAACAGCAATGGCAGGTATTCCTGGGTATAATGCAGAAGTTGCAGGATCAATTTATCCCAAAGAGGAGGTAAGATTCCAAGGGGAGTAAGAGGCACCCGTGGCTGACGAGGGACGTCAAGGACAGCATAAAAATAAAAGGGAAGAATTATAACATAGCAAAGAAGAGTGGGAAGCCAGAGGATTTGGACTCTTTTAAAGAGCAACAGAAGATGACTAAAAATGCAATACGGGGAGAAAAGATGAGGTACGAGGGTAAGCTAGGCAATAATATAAAGGAGGATAGTAATAGCTTTTTTAGGTATGTGAAGAGGAAAAAAATAGTCGAGGCAAATGTGGGTCCCTTGAGGACAGAATCGTGGGAATTTATTATGGGGAACAAGGAAATGGCAGACGAGTTGAACCGGTACTTTGGATCTGTCTTCACTGAGGAGGATACAAGCAATCTCCCAGATGTTCTAGTGGCCAGAGATCCTAGGGTGACAGAGGAACTGGAGGAAATCCACATTAGGCAGGAAAAAGTTTTGGGTAGACTGATGGGACTCGAGGTTGATAAATCCCCAGGGCCTGATGGTCTGCATCCCAGGGTACTTAAGGAGGTGGCGCGAGAAATTGTGGACGCATTGGTGATTATTTTCCAATGTTCTATAGATTCCGGGTCAGTTCCTGTGGATTGGAGGGTAGCTAATGTTGTCCCACTTTTCAAGAAAGGAGGGAGAGAGAAAACGGGAAATTATAGACCAGTTAGTCTGACATCCGTGGTGGGGAAGATGCTGGAGTCAATTATAAAAGACGAAATTGCGGAGCATTTGGATCGCAGTAACGGGATCATTCCGAGTCAGCATGGATTTACGAAGGGGAAATCGTGCTTGACTAATCTACTGGAATTTTTTGAGGATGTAACTAGGAAAATTGACAGGGGAGAGCCGGTGGATGTGGTGTACCTCGACTTTCAGAAAGCCTTCGACAAGGCAGTGGAGGCCAGTTCGTTGGATGCTTTCAAGAGAGAGCTGGATAGAGCTCTTAAGGATAGCGGAGTGAGGGGGTATGGGGAGAAGGCAGGAACGGGGTACTGATTGAGAGTGATCAGCCATGATCGCATTGAATGGCGGTGCTGGCTCGAAGGGCTGAATGGCCTACTCCTGCACCTATTGTCTATTGTCTATTGTCCCACATAGGAGATTGGTGGGCAAAATTAGAGCACATGGTATTGGAGGTAGGGTACTGACATGGATAGAAAGTTGGTTGGCAGACAGAAAGCTAAGAGTGGGGATAATTGGGTCCCTTTCGGAATGGGAGGCAGTGACTAGTGGGGTACCGCAAGGCTCGGTGTTGGGACCGCAGCTATTTACAATATACATCAATGACTTGGATGAAGGGATTAAAAGTACCATTAGCAAATTTGCCGATGATAGAAAGCTAGGTGGCAGTGTGAACTGTCAGGAAGATGCTATGAGGTTGCAGGGTGACTCGGACAGGTTGTGTGAGTGGGCGGATGCATGGCAAATGCAGTTTAATGTAGATAAGTGTGAGGTTATCCACTTTGGTGGTAAGAAAAGGAAGGCAGATTATTATTTGAATGGTGTTAAGTTAGGAAAAGGGGACGTACAACGTGATCTGGGCGTCTTAGTGCATCAGTCACTGAAAAGAAGCGTGCAAGTACAGCAGCCAGTGAAGAAAGCCAATGGAATGTTGGCCTTCATAACAAGAGGAGTTGAGTATTCCAGTGGATACAAGCCTAATTGCTCCAGCCTTTCAACATATGACAGTCCCGCCATTCCGGGAATTAACCTAGTGAACCTACGCTGCACGCCCTCAATAGCAAGAATATCCTTCCTCAAATTTGGAGACCAAAACTGCACACAGTACTCCAGGTGCGGTCTCACCAGTGTCCGGTACAACTGTAGAAGGACCTCTTTGCTCCTATACTCAATGGCGGTTGCATCAACTCCTGGGAGCTCCGTGCATCATGTTCCCTGTTGTTGCTGATGGGAAGTGCAGCGGCTCAGTGGACACACGGCGCTGGTCACTGTGTAATCCCCTTCTGCCTCATCACCAAACCTTCCCACCCCTCGGCTCTCCACCCCTGCCGCTGCAGCGCCTGCACAAATGCACCGTCCAGTATTTATGCTCTTTGTTCAGCCGGTCGCCTTCACCCTCTGCAGCCCTGCATCAATACACACGCGGCTCATGGAAGCTGTTTCCCCAGTCTGTTTCCGATGCGCTTGTGACCTGCTCCTCCGGCCGCCGTGAGGTTCCCGCGACGGGCGACGAGTGTGTGTGTGTGTGTGTGGGACCCCCGCCCGGTTAGTGCGGGCGGGAGGGTGGGCGAGGGGCAGCGTCAGGAAATATAGGCGAGACACAAGGAACTGCAGATGCTGGATTACAAATAAAATACACAGTGCCGGAGTAACTCAGTGGGTCAGGCAGCATCTGTGGAAGACATGGATAGGTGACGTTTCGGGTCGGGACCCGTCTTCCGACTCTAATGGAGGGGATTGGATTCAGCTGCCGTCAAGCTGACGATGGTCATAAGTGATAGGAGCAGAATTAGGCCATTCAGCCCACGGATGCATGGAACAAGCTGCCAGAGGAGGTAGTTGAGGCAGGGACTATCCCAACATTTAAACAGTTTAGTCTTGCACTGACAGGAAACTTCGCTGGAATTAAGTCATCTTTATTTTAGGCTTTAGAGATGGAGCGTGAAAACAGGCCCTTTGTCTCAACGAGTCCACGCTGACCAGCGATCACCATGTATCACCCCACACACAAGCACTATCCTACACCATGAGGAACAATTTACTGCAGCCAATTAACCTACAAACCTGCACGTTTTTGAAGTGTGGGAGGAAACCGGAGCACCCGGAGAAAACCCACGCGGTCACGGAGATAGCATATCAACCCCGTACAGACAGCATCCGTAGTCAGGATTAAACCCGGGTCTCTTTTTAAAAATATATCCGAAAGCTTTTATTCAGAAAACAAAACCAACATACAAAAGGGTATCACGGTCAAAGGCTGCAGATATTGGCAGTTTACAAACAAACAAACATCAAATTAATACATCACCAACTTTATCAATAATACACTCGACGTCCCACGGTGACCAGCGTTCACGGAAGGCCTCCAGCGGCCCCAATGGACACCACGTGTTCCCTCTCCAGGGACACGCGGGCACGGATGTTGGCCCGGAAGAGGGGCAGGCAGCCGACCCCAGTGCGGCCGTCGACTACCCGCTGCCTGGACCCGCAAATGGCCATCTTGGCCGGGCCCAGGAGCAGACCGACAGGGAGGCCCCACCGTCCCTCCCGACCCTGCCCCCCTCTGTACCGGCTGCCCAAAAATCAGGAGCACAGGACTAAAATGGAGCCAAAACTTGGGGAGCAGCCCCTTTAGATACTCGAACAGGGGCTGCAACCTCTCACACTGTAAGTACAAATGGTATACGGTTTCTTCCTCGCCGCAGAAGTAAGCTGTGAGGCAGCAACTCTACCGCCGAGCCACCGTGCCGCTCTATTCCCACAGTACCATGCTGCCCATGTTCATTACAAGGCACAACAGGTCAGTTCTTCCCACAATAACAGTACAGGAGGAGAGGGCGAGTGAGAGTAACAGAACAGGGGGAGAGGGGGAGTAACAGTACACAGGGGGAGAGGGGGAAGATGGGGAGGGAGCAGTTACGATGCTCTCTGACTCTGTGCCACTTTGCAGATCATTCTGGCCCTAAATTCTTGACTTGCCCCTTTCCCCTCCTACACACAGTGAAACTGCGAAAACCCGGCACGGATTTCTCGGTCACCCCGACGGGTCAGTATCTGGGTCACTGAGGCGCTGCGGTGCAGGCTGGCGTCCCGTGTGTGAACAGGGAACGCTGCTAGATGGGGTACGGACTGTGTAGACTAGCTGGGGATTAAACCCTGAATAAGATGCAAATCAAACATCAACAAACTCCAGACTCTGGCAGTGAGTCAGGCAGCGTCTGTGGAGACGCATGCAGTCATAGAACGTAGAACAGTGCAGCACAGGAACAGGCCCTTCGGCCCACAATGCCCGTGCTAAACATAGAAACATAGAAACATAGAAAATAGGTGCAGGAGTAGGCCATTCGGCCCTTCGAGCCTGCACCGCCATTCAATATGATCATGGCTGATCATCCAGCTCAGTAGCCTGTACCTGCCTTCTCTCCATACCCCCTGACCCCTTTAGCAAAAAGGGCCACATCTAACTCCCTCTTAAATATAGCCAATGAACTGGCCTCAACTACCTTCTGTGGCAGAGAATTCCACAGACTCACCACTCTCTGTGTGAAGAAATGTTTTCTCATCTCGGTCCTAAAAGACTTCCCCCTTATCCTTAAGCTTTGAACCCTGGTTCTGGACTCCCCCAACATCGGGAACAATCTTCCAGCATCTAGCCTCTCCAACCCCTTAAGAATTTTATATGTTTCTATAAGATCCCCCTCAGTCTTCTGCATTCCAGCGAGTACAAGCCCAGTCTATCCAGTCTTTCCTCATATGCAAGTCCCGCCATCCCAGGGATTAATCTGGTGAACCTTCTCTGTACTCCCTCTAAGGCAAGAACGTCTTTCCTCAGGTTAGGAGACCAAAACTGCACACAATACTCCAGGTGCGGTCTCACCAAGGCCCTGTACAACTGCAGCAGAACCTCCCTGCTCCTAAACTCAAATCCTCTTGCTATGAATGCCAACATACCATTCGCTTTCTTCACTGCCTGCTGCACCTGCACGCTTGCTTTCAATGACTGGTGCACCATGACACCCAGGTCACGTTGCATCTCCCCTTCTCCCAATCGGTCACCATTCAGCTAATACTCTGCTTTCCTGTTCTTGCCGCCAAAGTGGATAACCTCACATTTATCCACATTATATTAACATGATACCAAGATAAACTAATCTCTAACTGAACAACTCGTATCCCTCCATATTCACGTGAAAAGCTTCTTAAATGTCACTACTGGTATCTGCTTCCTCCACCACCTTTTAGTTTAGTTTAGTTTAGTTTCATTTAGAGATACAGTGCAGAAACAGGCCCTTCGGCCCACCGAGTTCGCGCTGCCCAGCGATCCCCGCACACTAACACAATCCTACACACACTAGGAACAGAATCAACAGCCCACGGTGAAGGGCCCGGAGGGGAGGGGGTTACAGAGACAGGTAGGGGTGGAGGGAACAGAGGGGAGGGGGTTACAGAGGCAGGGAGGGGGTTACAGAGACAGGGAGGGGTGGATGGGACAGAGGGGAGGGGGTTACAGAGACAGGCAGGGGTGGAGGGGACAGAGGGGAGGGGGTTACAGAGACAGGGAGGGGTGGAGGGGACAGAGGGGAGGGGGTTACAGAGGCAGGGAGGGGGTTACAGAGACAGGGAGGGGTGGATGGGACAGAGGGGAGGGGGTTACAGAGACAGGGAGGGGTGGAGGGGACAGAGGGGAGGGGTTACAGAGACAGGGAGGGGTAGAGGGGAGGGGTTACAGAGACAGGGAGGGGTGGAGGGGACAGAGGGGAGGGGGTTACAGTGACGGGGAGGGGTGGAGGGGACAGAGGGGAGGGTGTTACAAAGACAGGGAGGGGTGGAGGGGACAGAGGGGAGGGGGTTACAGAGACAGGGAGGGGTGGAGGGGACAGAGGGGAGGGGGTTACAGTGACGGGGAGGAGTGGAGGGGACAGAGGGGAGGGGGTTACAGAGGGGAGGGGTGGAGGGGACAGAGGGGAGGGTGTTACAAAGACAGGGAGGGGTGTAGGGGACAGAGGGGAGGGGGTTACAGAGACAGGGAGGGGTGGAGGGGACAGAGGGGAGGGCGTTACAGAGACAGGGAGGGGTGGAGGGGACAGAGGGGAGGGGGTTACAGAGACAGGGAGGGGTGGAGGGGACAGAGTTGGTTACACAGTCTGGGGGTGGAGGGACTTTCACAGCTAAGGGGGGAGAGGGGATTTACAGGGGAGTGAATGTTGTGGTGTGGAGGAACAGGATGGAGTGGGCTGAGCAAGATGACCCTTTGTAACTGAGAGATGTTCCAAGTGGCAGTGTACTCCTCACACCATTCATTACACCAATCATAACACCATTCTCAGTGACAGCTCCATGAAAAACACTCAGCACAGGACTGCTGCTTTTCCAACAACCCTCACAATTTTGCACCCATTAATTTCCCTTTCGGGCAGTGGAGTTTTGAATGTATTGAAGTTTACTGATGATTTTTGAGGGTGAGCCATAGAGGAGGCTGTTGCAGTAGTCCAGACGGGAGGTGATGAAGGCGTGGATGATGGTTTCTGCAGCTGTGGAGGAGAGGGATGGACGGAGACGGGCGATGTTTTTGAGGTGGAAGAAGGCTGTCTATGTGATGTGTTTGACGTGTTTGTCGAAGGAGAGGGTTTGATTAAAGATGAACGATGGAGTGGACTTGATGGGCTGAATGGACTAATTCTGCTCCCATCACTTATGAACATCTTGGGCCAGTCTCAGTGGGCAGAGTGGGATGTGACGTAGGGATTCAGTGTGGTGGTGGGTGGGGGGGTCAGTATCCAGGGGCAGAGACGGTGACGGGGGGTGGGGACGGTGATTTGGGAGGCGTGGGTTCGGTGGGCAGGGGTGGGGGAGGTGGTTGGTGCCCAACACTGGGAGGGGGGAGAGAATTTAGTTCAGTTTAGTTTATTGTCACGAGTACTGAGGTACGGTGAAAAGCTTTTGTTGTGTGCCAACCTGTCAGCGGAAAGACAATGCGTGATTACAATCGAGCCATTTACTGTGTATAGATGTATGATAAGGGAATAACATTTAGTGCAAGGTAAAGCCAGCAAGGATAGTCCGAGGATCACCAATGAGGTAGATAATAGTTCAGCACTGCTCTCTGGTTGTGGTAGGATGGTTCAGTTGCCTGATAACAGCCGGGAAGTAACTGTCCCTGTCCCTGAATCTGGAGGTGTGCGTTTTCACACTTCTGTACCTCTTGCCTGATGGGAGAGGGGAGAAGAGGGAGTGGCCGGGGTGAGACTGGTCCTTGATTATGCTGCTGGCCTTGCCGAGGCAGCGTGAGGTGCAGATGGCCGCGGTCATGGAGTTAGTATCTGAGGGGCAGTGCTGGTGTGGAGGGACAACAAGGAGACAAATGCCGACCTGCCTCTTTGCCACAACAGTGCCAACCTGATAGGGCGACTCCACCGGCCCATATTCAGCTTTCTGCTCCTTCGGCTGGGCCACGGAACTTTCTGGAAGACAGAATTTCATTCAGACCGCTCACTTTCCTCTTTGTCTCTGTCTCCCTCCTCTCTTTCTTCGGGAATTCCTTCATTCATCCTTCTCTCTCCCTCTCACTCTTCCTCATTCATCTCATCATTCTTTCCCCGTATCCATCTATCTCATTCATCCTCTTTCAAACCATCGTGCCTCAATCCCTCCCTCCTTCCCTCCCTCCCTCCCTCCCTCCCTCCCTCCCTCCCTCCCTCCCTCCCTCCCTCCCTCCCTCCCTCCCTCCCTCCCTCCCTCCCTCCCTCCCTCCCTCCCTCCCTCCCTCCCTCCCTCCCTCCCTCCCTCCCTCCCTCCCTCCCTCCCTCCCTCCCTCCCTCCCTCCCTCCCTCCCTCCCCCCCTCCCCCCCATCCCTCCCTCCCTCCCTCCCCTGCCCCATGATTGAATGGCGGAGTGGACTTCATGGGCCGAATGGTCTCATACTCCTCCTGTCACTTATGACCTTATTCATCTTTTCTCCCACTGTAATTTTCCTTGTATCATCTCTCTGGGAAGGGGTTTGGGTCCACTCAAACTCTGTGGAGGGGGAATTCTGGAGAGCCATTTATACGTGGGAGTGAATGGGGAAAGGGTGTATCGTAGGGTTGGCGACTTTCTCACTCCCAAATACAAGACAAGGTGACGTCACTGTCCCGCACCCCACGTGAACTCACCCAGCCAGCGGCGCTCACGTTCTCCCACTCCACCAATGGCGGTCGCCCGGGCCTCCGGACCTACACTGTCCAGAGGTAAAATGTCGGAAACCTAGAGTGTCAGGACCTAAACTGTTGGAACATACAGCGTCGGTGTCTATAGTGTCCGGGCCTACAGTATCCGGGCCCACAGCGTCCGGGCCTACAGCTTCTAGGCCTCCAGTGCCCCCCCGGGCCTAATACAAGACAAGGGCGGTCCCATACGGGACAAACCAATTTAGCCCAAAATACGGGATGTCCCGGCTAATACGGGACAGTTGGCAACCCTAGGGGTGTGGGCAGTGGGGAGAGAGTGGGGAAGGAGTTTCGGTCCATGGGGAGGGTGGAGGGAGGGAATGGGGTGGAGATGGGTCCTTGCAGAGTGTGGGGAGTGGGGAGGGAGTTTCAGTTCGTGGGGAGTGTGGGCGGTGGGAGTGAGTGGGGAGCAGTGTGAGTCCATGGGAGTGTAGGGAGTGGGAGAGAGTTTGGGTCCATGGGGAGTTTAAAACTGAGATTAGAAAAACATTTTCACCCAGAGAGTTGTGAATTTGTGGAATTCTCTGCCACAGAGGGCAGTAGAGGCCAATTCACTGGATGGACTTAAAAGAGAGTTAGATAGAGCTCGAAGGGCCAATGGAATCAAGGGATATGGGGAGAAAGCAGGCACGGGTTACTGCTTGTGGATGATTAGCCATGATCATAATGAATGGTGGTGCTGGCTCGAAGGGCGAAATGGCCTCTTCCTGCACCTATTTTCTATCTTTCTATGGGTGCGGTGGGAGGGAATGGGGAGGAGGTTGTGTCCATGAGTGTGGGGAGTGGGAGAGAGTTTGGGTCCATGGGAGTGTGGTGGGAGGGAATGGGGTGGAATTTGAGTTCACTGGGAGTGTGGGTGGTGGGAGTGAAATGTGGAGATGTTTGAGCCCCATGGGGAGTGTGGGCGGTGATAGGGAATGGGGAGATGTTTGAGCCCATTAGGAGTGGGAGGGAGGGAATGGGGAGATGTTTGAGCCTATTAGGGGTGGGAGGGAGGGAATGGGAAGATGTTTGTGTCCATGGGGAGTGTGGGCGGTGAGAGGGAATGGGAAGATGTTTGTGTCCATGGGGAGTGTGGGCGGTGAGAGGGAATGGGGAGATGTTTGGGCCCATGGGGAGTGTGGGCGGTGGGGAGAGAGTGGGAGGGAGCTTTTGTCCATGGGGAACGTGGAGGGAGGGAATGGGGAGGAGAGTAGTCTGTGGGGAGTGGGGTGAGAGTTTCAGTCCATGGGGAGTGTGGAGAGAGGGAGTGGGAAAGAGTTTGGTTTTATGAGCAGTGTGGGGAGTGGGCAGAATGTGGGGAGGAGTTTGGGTTTAATTTAGTTTAGTTTAGAGATACAGCGCGGAAACAGGCCCTGCTGACATCTCCCAGATGGGATAACCTAGAGCTCCGCAGAATCCGGCTAAAACTTATTGCAATTTACAAGGAGATTCACAAGATCACGCCATCAAATCTTCCGTCATCCCAGAGCACCAACCGCCATGAAACAAGTCAAAATACCCGTCCCCACATCATCAACTCGCTGAATTTCAATAAACCTTGCTGCCAATATTCCCTTTACCCAAGGATGATAAGGGAATGGAATATGTTACCACCCAACACACGTGCCGCTCCCGATGTTCAGTCATTTCAACAGGGGATTGTGCAACTAGATCTCCTCAACGTAATCAAAAAGGGCCACTTCAAAATGTAATCACTACTCTACTCACACCGACCTGCGCGAGATAACCACTTATGTGGTGTTTGCACAGTAATCAACCAGAACCAGAACCAGAACTGGCCACAACATAGCGCTGGCACAGACCCTAATGGAGAATCTTAAGCGATTTTTGAAAACATAGAAACACAGAAAATAGACGCAGGAGCATGTACATTAAGGAAACGGGTTATCTCGAGAGACAAATGGAGTCCCTCAGAAAATAAAGCGATCCACCTGTGAAGCCACAGGAGGTGACATGATCCTTAACGAATGTTTCTCGTCTC